>NW_021703779.1:43445190-43478808 GCF_005190385.1 Monodon monoceros
CTCCCTCCCTTCCTTCCTCCCTTCCTTCCCTTCCTTCCTTCCCTTCCTTCCTTCCCTTCCTTCGTTGGGTCTTCGTTGCTGTGCGTGGGCTTTCTCTAGTTACGGCAAGTGGGGGCTACTCTTCGTTGCAGTGTGCGGGCTTCTCATTGCGGTGGCTTCTCTTGTTGCAGAGCACAGGCTCTAGGTGTGTGGGCTTAAGCAGTTGCGGCACGTGGGCTCAGCAGTTGTGGCTCACAGGCTCTAGAGCACAGGCTCAGTAGTTGTGGCGCACGGGCTTAGTTGCTCCACGGCATGTGGGATCTTCCCAGACCAGGGATGGAAGCTGTATCCCTTGCATTGGCAGGAGGATTCTTAACCCCACTGCGCCACCAGGGAAGTCCTCCCATTGACTTTCATGTAAAAATTTAGTTAAGTCATCTTCCTCTTGGTGCTTTCCTCCTAGTGTTCTACAGAAACTGTCACCTGCTTTGTTTCTAAATACCCCAGTGGTCTGCCTCTCAGAATGGAAGTCTTCCCTTTGCAATGTCTTGTCTCTACTCTTCTAGCTGCATTATCATTATTTTTATTTTTAGAAACACTTATATAACACATAAATACACCTCACTGTTAAAGATTCAAACAATACACATGTATATAAAATGTGAAAGTTCCCTCACTACTTCCCACTCCAGAGATAACCCTTCAAAATAACTCAGTTATGACCCTTTCAATTCTTTTTCTATCCAGTTAACACAGAGACACACACTTTAATTTTTTTTTTAAATCTACTTATTATTTTGTAACTTGCTTTTATCACATAGTAAGTTTGGGAGATTTTTCTATTTCAGTATACATCAATCTACTTCTATCCTTATGCTATTCCCCCATTACTGGACTCTTTCATTGTTTCCAGTGCTGCAGTGAATAGCATACAAACATTGGTATGCACAGGTACAAGTGTTTCCTTAAGAGCAATTCCTAGATTATGTGTGTGTGTGTGTGTGTGTGTGTGTGTGTGTGTGTGTTTAACTGTTTTGTTTTTTTTTTTGTCCACGACATCACACTATTCCCATGAATCCAAGAAGAATCTCCTACTTGGTATTTCCTCTCTTGAAGTTTTTTCTCCTGCTAAAGAATAGTTGCTAATCTTTTTTCCCCAACTTCCTTTTGGAGATTAATAGAGAGAAACCAGTGCAGACTCAATATAGAAGAACTGGAGAAATGCTGCTTCTAAAATAGTAAGCACAAGTAGTCACACAGGATCGTGCTAGCCAAAGGCTTTCTCAATACTCTGGTATGGAATGTGCATTTTAGAGCAGGGTTTCCCTACCCATTACATTTACCAGTCTTCTTGTCAGTCCCTTTTATGTATAAATTTGAGAAGGAAGGAATGAAGAACAAGTAATGGAGTAGAGGGCTATTTTCTTTATGTGGACAACCCTCTCAGCAACATTGTCAAACCTATCCCCTCTACTTCTATTTCTACACTGATTTTGTACAGTGGGGGTCTGCAGATATCAAGCCATACTCTTCAAGCTATTTTTCCTAACACTGGTAACCCTGGCAATTAGCACCCTGGCTCCACTGGTAATGAAAGTGATTTGGGTGGGGAACTTCCGCATTAGAGCAGATGCTGGGAATAGAAGGCACAAAAGGTACACTGTCAAGCAAATGTCTACAACCCAGTGGGGGCAGAGCTGTATCCAATGGGAACCAAGGAGTCTGAAGGTGGTATAAGAATCTAGATTCACGCATATCTCGAAAGCCTTTTCCCTATCCCTTTCTCCCATGCCCCACCTTCCTATATACTTCTCATGGCCCTCACACTTCATTTTAATAGTACATATCATAGATTCATTATTGTTTTTGCAGTCCCGTTCCCCACCTCTCTCACCACCTCTCTGATTGTCTAGCTCAGCAGAGCTGGGATAGAGAGTTTCCTCTTTGTTGTCCTTCCTGCCTCTTAGCTTCACATTTTAACGTGCTGTGAGCAGGAACCAAGCAGTCAGTCCTTAAATGAAATGGGTGCAGAGTGACAGTCAAAACAACACAGGCACTGACCCGTCAGATTGGATGTCAGATATAGCTGCCGGTAGTGTTCTGGAGCCTCCTAGTGTTCCAGCTGCTGCATCATGGGAAAGTTCAGGAGCCTCGGGGGGATGGTTGTGGGGGAGGAGAGTCCTTGGGAAAGAGTAGTTATTTATCTACAGCCACAGGTATTTCACTGTTTAACAACCAGTATGGCTGTACAGATGTGTATCAGTGGAATAGTCACCCTGAATAAGTGTCCTGGGGCCAAACTAAGATAGTATATTAAAACATAACATGGTCCTGTGACATTCTCCAGGGCTTACGTAGGAAGACATTTGCTTTTCAGGGCAATCCCCTGGCGGTCCAGTGGTCAGGACTCTGTTCTTTCATTGCTGTGGGCCTGGGTTCAATACTGTAAGCCGCAGGGCGGTGTGGCCGGGAGAAAAAAAAAAAAGCATTTGCTTTTCAGCCACTGGGTTTCGGTAAGTGGGGAAGCAAAATGGAGGCACAAGTTGATATATAGAAAGGTCCTAAAAATGTTGACTAATTATTGGGGCTTCAACTGTAATGTATTCTCAAACGTAGAGATGAATGGAATGTGAAAGGGTTCATGGCTTATTGGGAGATCTGGAATGGATGAACCACTACAAGAAGGGAAAAGGGTGCAGGTATGGAAGTGAGAAGTGGCTCATAATAGACCCTTAGTACTTGCTGTTGAATGAAGGTACAGTTTAAAAGATTGCAGGATGAATATCTGCTGATGTGTGCTAGGTCGGGTGTTGACTTTTTTGTACACGTGCTTTTAGCCTTGCAAAAATACAATATATCCCTGTAAAAACTGAAATACACTCTAAAAATGGAACTATTTTCAAGTCCTGTGATACGTACCAATAGCCCTGCTCCATTTCTTTGAGTGCTTATTTCTTTCTTTAGGCTGCTGCCAATAAGTGAGCCCTCATGCAGCTGTGGTTATCGCTAAAGCAGTACTTCAGAGTGCACGAGGTTTCCTTCTATCCTCTTTCCCCTTGTGTCTTTGTTAGTGTTTAACTAATTCACTTAATCAGTTACTGTTCAGCTCCCCAGGGAAATGTCTAATGGCATATTGGTTAGGGATTGAAATAAACATTATTCTCAAATGGGAGTTTCTTTTCTTGTATTTTAAGGGGTTTTCCAGTTTTAAGCATCATGTGATTTTTAGAAAAAAATTAGAAAGTGGTTTCCATAATGGAAAATGAGCTAAATACATTCATTTATATGCCTCCTCATTCAAGCAGTGTGCTTTTAAACAACCATTAATTAAGTTTTTAGACCTAAGTGTAACTTACCGGGAAAGCTGTTTCAAGGTTGACTTATTTTTCTGACTTGTTTTTTGTACGGTTTTTCCCAGACTCAAGCAATCCAGGTTAGCTTTTGGGCGACTTTTATCATTTAAGAGCTAGATGTACTTTAACCTGAATCATTTTCCTGCTAGAGCATTAAATCATTTTAAATATAACTTACTTTGAAGGGCACACTATGCCTTCAAAAACCTAAGTTTTACTTTTTTTTTTTGTATAGAGGCAAGAATCTAGAGTTGCCTAATAAGCACCCCAATCTGATATTTAGGGTCGTTGTTTAATTTTACTCTTCTTCCCTTGGTAGAGTATTTACACACCAGAAGCTTAAATCTTTTAATTCCTTTTTTTTTTTTTTTTTGGTACGCGGGCCTCTCACTGTTGTGGCCTCTCCCGTTGCGGAGCACAGGCTCAGCGGCCATGGCTCACAGGCCCAGCCGCTCCGTGGCATGTGGGATCTTTCCGGACCGGGGCACAAACCCGTGTCCCCTGCATCGGCAGGCGGACTCTCAACCACTGCGCCACCAGGGAAGCCCGCCTTTTGTGTTTTACTACTCTCTTTGTACCTCAGTAGTTGGTCCTGAATGGAATAATCTCTACTGCCATTCTTGACAACTTAGTTTTATGACATTAATATTTCTTTCTGCTAAGTAATAAAAATGCTAAGAAAAGAAACCAATTGGATGTGGAATAAGACCCACAGCTTAAGCTGTTTGTCATCAAGTCAGATATAGATACCTCTGTGAAAGAGTGCAAACAGTTTCATCCCTCTCATTGGTAAAACCTTAAAAAATTAGTAGTGTCATTGTCATCATCCTTATTATACATTTAAAAATATTTTTTTCCAAAGTGGTTGGAAAAATATTTCAAAATCTTTTTTTTAAACAACACTGCTCTCTTTTTTAAAAATTTACTTATTTAAAAAAATAATATTTTCCTATTCTAAAAATTATAATGAATATCTTACAATTCCTAGTCCACACTTGTGCCAAATGCTCATTAAGTGGTCTTCCTATGTTGAAAGTTTTAAAAACATTGTTGTACGAGCCACTAACGTGTTAGAAACAGAAAATGATCTGATCAGATCTGTGTTCCACAAAGATAACTCTGTTTTTCCCCAAATATTAACTTTATCATTGTGGTTTTATCATAGGATGCATTAAAAATTGGTAAGCATTTCTTTCTCTTATTTCCATAATAATATGTTGACCTGGCAGTCTGTATAAAGAAACATGTGCTAGAGATTACAAATTTGGCAGAGAAGGGAATAGAGGGGTAGAAAAGAGTAAAAGAAATATGTCAAATTCTGAATACCAGTGCCTCATTTCTTTTTTTTTAAATTGAAGTATAGTTGATTTACAATGTTGTGTTAGTTTCTAGTGTACAGCAAAGTGATTCATATATATTTTGGGGGGGATGGGAGAGAATTTTACTACATTCACCAAGTTAAAGGACAAGAACATACTGTAAACACAACTTAAAACAATTTAGAATCATAAGCAAAAAGTGAGGTAGACTGACTACTAAAATTCACCAAATTTTGGTTAAGAAAATTTTACAATAATGAAGTAACACAGGTGCCTCCTTTTCTAAAAAATCACAAAAAGCAATTGCATAAATTACAGCCAAAAAATTGAATACAACAATTCTCATTGTAATTTTAGTGTGTGTGTGTGTGTGTGTGTGTGTGTGTGTGTATTCCTTTTCAGATTCTTTTCCCTTATAGGTTATTACAAAATATTGAGTATAGTTCCCTGTGCTACACAGTAAGTCCATGTTGGTTATCTATTTTATATATAGTAATGTGTATCTGCTAATCCCAAACTCCTAATTTATCCCCCTCTCCTTCCCCTTTAGCAACCATAAGTTTGTTTTCTATGTCTGTGAGTCTGTTTTAATTTTGTAAATAAATTCATTTGTATCATTTTTTAGATTCCACATATAAGTGATATCATATGCTATTTGTCTTTCTCTGAGTTACTTCACTTAGTCTGATAATCTCTTGGTCCACCCACGTTGCTACAAATCCAGTGCCTCATTTCTTAATCTGAATTGTAATTAAATCTCATTTTAGTATGAGGACTGTGTCATGGCTATCAGCCCTCTAGATTTCAAAAGAGGTAAATTTACATGGAATAAAAAAGTTCCTCCCCTAGAAGCACTGATGGAGTATTTGAAAAACACATGAACTTTCATCAAAAGTTATTGACATGGTACTGGTTATGCAATCCAATCACTGTACATTGAAGAACTACATACTTTTTAAGTACCAAAAAGATAGTATCTTAAAGTATAAAATAATCTAAAAAGATAATGTAAATCTTATTAAAGTAAGTTAATTCTGTAGTGGGCTTCAGATACTATAGGCAGAATCCTATTGAGTAAAGAATAACTTTGAAGGAGGCTTGTGAGGTTGGCCCTGTCATCCTCTCTAAGTAAGATACACATACTTTTCTAAAAGTGTAATTGTATAAGACAGTCACACTTGGGCCATAGGCTTTGCTTTTTAAGCTTTTTAGTTCTTTGCCACAATACTTTCCATTGCCACTTCATTTTACTTCTCATTAGTGCTAGGTTAGTTCATCAAGAGACTGAGATATCATCATAGTGATGGACGGACCAAAAGCATACAGGTTCCATGAAGCGCCTCACATTTCCTAAGGTTTTGTTGTACTGACATTTCAGGATGCATTGGGCCTTAAGAACTGATGAGAGTAATGACAACATTTGAAAGCCCTACATTCAGGTCTGATTATTGGAGCACACTGACTAGATTAATGTTCAACAGCGGCTGTCCTGTGGATTCACGTAAGGAGTTCGGAGATGGCAGTTTTTTTCTTTTCTTTTTTCCAGTTCTATTGAGAAATAATTGACATACATCACTGTATAAGTTTAAGGCATACAGCAGGATGCTTTGATTTACATATATTGTGAAATGATTACCACAGTAGGTTCAGCTAACATCCATCTTCTCATATAGATACAATAAAAGGAAAAGAAAGAAAAGAAAAAAGGAAAAAGTTTTCTCCTTGTGATGAGAACTCTTAGGATTTACTCTCTTAACAACTTTCCTATATATCATACAGCAGCGGTAGGTATAGTGAGAGATGGCAATTTCATTCTTCTTTACTGGACTAGCCTTACTGCACAGTTTATTAAAACCTGCTTAAAAATAGCCTTTGGAATAAGACAAGAGAAGGGAAAGCCTTTGAAACAATGCAACTGTAGTAGGGAATTAATTTTCATGGCTGAAATAGCTACTTTTACTCAGGTTGGATTAATGAGATCAGACTTGATGTTGCTTTCTAGGTAGAGCACTACCACTAGCACGCCTCATTTTCTCGACTGCTTTCTGAGTTTTCAAAGTTACTAGGTGGTATTAAAGAACTGACTTTGTATAGTAAGTTCATATGTGGTTCAGTTTTTCATAATTTTCTCTATGATGTGTGCAGAGAAAGACATAAAACATGTGTGTACAGTTTAAAGAATAATTATAATGTGAATACTCAGGTAACCCCTGCCCGGATTAAGAAAAATTGCCAGCCTTCCAGAAGCCCCACCCTCACCATGTGCTCCATCCAGATGGCGACCCCCTCTCTCCTCTGGTTTTACTTCTGGCTTTATTGTCTTTACTTCTGTCATTTTCTTGCTTCTCTTTGGAATGTAGTCACTTACATTTGTGTCCTAAAATGATATAATTTAGGTTTGGCTGACTTTGAACTTACATGAATAGAATCATATTATGTGCTCTCTTGTGTCCAGCATCTGTCACTCATTTCACTTATTTAGCTTGTTACATTTGTGAGATTTTATCTGTGTTATTGGTATCCAGTGCCCTTTTTTAAAAAGCCTTTCTATATTTGCCTGTCTCCCCTGCCTCGTTTTTTTTTTTTTTTAAACTTAGGGTCCCTGTAACTCTAAATGCTTTCTGATATTTCTACTTTGCCTTCATAGATTTCCTGCTAAATGAGGTCTGAAAACTAAAACTTCTGGATCCCAGTTTTCTGAACTGACCTGACTGCCCCAAGTTTGATGACATTTGTTTAGATGAGACTACATCTTTAAGGCTTCTGTGCTCGGTTAAAAATCTTCCTTTCTCCAAGGCTGGTCCAAGGGTCTGGTCACGTGATTCCAACGGTGACATCACATTCTGACCGCCAGGGAACACTGGTGGTTCTTTAGGTGGCGTTTGTTCCTGTGAAAGGCAGAGAATGCAGCAAGTGCCCTTCTAAAGCAGTTCAGACAGGGGCTCCTTCTGTAAAAGCTCCTCAACCTAAATGAGCAAATGCGGGCTGCCAAGGTTATTTCTTCCTTGAGGCAGAAAAAAAGAAAGCTGTGATTGAAGGTAAGCAGACTTGAGCCTGGCCAAGGACCGAAGCGTGACCCCAGGGAGAAGGGGATCTGGAGAATCACAAGCAGTCTGTTGTCGGATTCTAATCACTGCCTGCTCTTTTAGAGCTGCCTGACAATTTGCATTTATAATAGGAGACTATCTACAAAGAAGGATGATGCAGTGCTCATGTTACCTAGTGATGTAATAGGATTTTTTCTTTCCTGTTAGGAAGCTTGTTGCAGATCTTCATTTTGTCTTAATATTCTTCCAGCTGGGGGCCTCATTTGATATACAGTGTAACGTTAGGTAACTATTGGGTGCTTTTAAAAATCAGTTTCACAAAATCCTTTGAAAATTTCTCCTGAAAGGAGCACACTTAAACCAGACCAAATTCAATTGAAGCATTAACCTGCTTTAAAAAGTCAGTTTCTGGTTGGTTGGTGTCCTGTGTTCATGTCAGCATTTGTCTTGAGAATTGAAACAGCTTGGTTCCCCCCTGCCCCACATACTTTAGTCTCTTTCTGCCCTCATTTCCCGGTTGGCTGTTTCCCTCCAAGCTCTCAAACAACGCACCAGCATTAATCTTTATCAGTATGCCACTGACATGATAGGAAATGCTGGGCTGGTGATTAAGCAGCCAACCATTTTATGGCCAGGTATGCTTGAAGATATGGAAAGGACTTTGGTTAGGGGTTTTAAGATTAACTTGTTCATCTCCTCCACTCCACCCTCACCCCACCCCCACCCTTATTATGATTTGGATTCTGCAGAGCTTTTCCTTTCATGTGTGTGTGTTGCTTGTGAAAGGTACGCTGAACTAGGTATTCAGGAGACTTAGACTTTGTAAACCAGGTGCAACTTGGGTGTTAATTCAAACTTATCCTTTGAGGGTGCTCAAGTTGTCTATTAGGAGTTTAGAGTGAAGGTGGGGGTGTGGATGGGGGAAGAGGGGGTCAGCTCAGGCCCACTTTGGCCTTCTTCACAGAGGGATTCATCACCAAACAGTCTCGATAGAACTTTGTCCCTGCCAAGGTTGATGCTGCAAATGTGAGCTGTGGCTGGTTGAGTTCATTGATGGCATTACTCTGCATTTTTCCTCATTGTGCATTTGCATGCATTCCTGAATACGGTTTTACATTTTGTGTTTAATAGTGAAATCTTGTTTCACCAGAGGATTGTGGAAATATTTTGAAGAAGTTTGTTAAGCAATACTAAGGAACCTTGTGTAAGTGCAACTTCTGAGTTTGAACACTCCTCCCTCATCCCAACTGTTCATCAAACAAACTTGGGTTCAGCTGATATTTATTGGGTCGTAGCCATGTGCTAGACACTGGAGAAGGCAATGGTAAATCAGATAATAGGGCTACCCTCAAAGAGCTTATAGTCTAGAAAAGAAGATAAAGCATTTGCTTAAGTAATTGTAGTAGAAGTGCTAAAAACGAAGCAGGTGAAGGACTGTAATTGTTGGCCAAAAGGATATGTTTCTTCCAGTTGAAGGATCAGGGAGGAACATGTCATCTCTGAGCCATGCACTTTTTTAAAATCTCTACTTGGAAATCTTAGACTGTCCTGGTATACTCAGTAAAAGTTTCCACAAACCCATGGCATCAGGAATCAAAGTCTTATATTATGGAAGGGAAATATGTACATTCCAGGCAGCTTAACTCTAAAAGAGACCTACATGCTTTCTTTGGAGTCCCCACTCAGGCAAAAGCCACCTCTGAGGATGGAATTACTGCCTTATAAATGTAAAATGGTTTCTGACTTGATTTGTCTGCAAAGACCTTTGACCCTTTTGTCTTCATCCTAGAACAGAAACTGAAATACCTAAGCTGCTCCAAGCTCCTGTTTTTTGTTTCACAAATCCTTTCCCACTGAACTTCAACCCCTGTCAATTCTCCCTTTGTACTGTGGCTCTCATACGTCCCTTTCCATTCACACTGCCTCGAGATGCTCATCGTTCTGTGCCTAAGCCACAGGAACTTCTGAATGTGATGGATGTTCCGACCAGGTGATTATTCTGCTTTATCAGCACACCCTAACAGTAGTCATCTGATAGTTTAAGGGCTCACCTCTTGGTGCTCATAAAAGAGGTATTAAAAATGTCCAGAGTGTCTGAAGTACTAATGTCTGTTTTCTGTTCAATCCAGAGGACAAGTCATACAATGGTGGAGGAATAGGTTCTTCAAATAGGATGATGGACTTCTTGGAGGAGCCAATCCCTGGTGTGGGGACCTATGATGATTTCAATACAATTGATTGGGTGAGAGAGAAGTCTCGAGACCGGGATAGGCACCGAGAGGTAAGACAAAAGATGCTTTGTGAGTGAGTGTTAGGAAACTTCAGGAGAAGAAGTTGAAGATATAGATTCTTTATATGTATTCTTTCCCTCAACACTGGATGTGGCTGAATCTGTTTTCTGTTGGACATGTAGGGTTTTATTTTTAATATATTTTTCTTTTTAAGGTATCTTGTATATGATTTTGAAAAGAATTTATATTTAATGATGATTTATCTCCCGATAGTAAGTGGTTGAAAAGGATCCTTGGGTATAAATGCCTGTGCAGAGAGGTGAAAACAAAGTTGGTGGGAGGAACCAAATTAAATTTCAAAGATCTTCCTTCCCCATCTCATCTCTCTTTTATGGTTTTCCCTTGAAGCAGGATTTTTACACCTAAGAAAAGTAAATGGGCTCTTTTTAAAGGAATAA
Source organism: Monodon monoceros (assembly GCF_005190385.1). Lineage (NCBI taxonomy): Eukaryota > Metazoa > Chordata > Mammalia > Artiodactyla > Monodontidae > Monodon > Monodon monoceros. The sequence goes on from NW_021703779.1 coordinate 43,455,578, forward strand.
AAGGAAAAAAATCTCAGAGCTGTAGTGTTTACTGAAGCTTACAGGGTAAACCTGTGATTATAGCTCTTGTACAACCATAAAACCAAAGCAAATTTACGCATTCAACTCACACGAAACCACAAGACCAATCAAATTCAAATCAACGACATTAATATGATAGGTGATAGATGGTACTTATAGCTATGGCCCAGTTTGTTTTGAATATGACAAGAGTGTCTCCCTACTTTTCTCTTTTCAAAGTACTGTGAAAACTTTTCAGAGCAGTCCGCCAAGGTCATTTGCCTTTAACTTATTGCTCTGTATCATTTAAATCAGGGAATCACAATTTCTAGTTTGTGTCAGGAGCACATAGAGAGCTTATTCAAAAGGTAGGGCCCCAGCCCCAGTCATCCTGATTCAGTAGGGAACATTTCTTCAGCCAACAGTAAGTATGATTATTTTTTCTTCCTTACTATTTCTGCTTTGATTCCAAATTTAAAGTTCGATTTTTAAGTTGACTCCATTCTCTCCTAAATTCATGATTTCCTCCTCTTAGACCTGAGTGAATCTCCTGAGCAGTCAGGTTCAGATCACTTTTCATTCCTTTCCGAGCTCCTGACTGGCTTTCTCAGGACCACCTAAACCCAGGAGTCAGGTTGTCCCAGGTACAGGTTTTGAGAAATTTCTTTGTAGTCCTTGGATTTGTCATAATCCCATAGAGTTTTCTTCTCCTAACTCAAAAAGGTGATCTCTATAAAACATTCGTTTTTTTTTTATAAGATTCCTGCTATTTGGGAACATACACACATATGCTTTCTGTTATATCAATTCATCAGGCAGCCTTTAAAATATAGAATCTTACGGCTTTAGAATTTTTGCTATCTGTATTCAGAGTTCAGTTTGTCACCATTTGCTTATTCAACATGTTACTCAGATTGTGAAAGCCACCTGTGATATGACAAGGGCACATTTCCCGTTATATCAAAATGGTTGCATCTGAGGCACCTTATATCAGCTAATAATAATTTAAAATCAATTAAAATGTGTTTATCAAATGTTCAAAGGTGACCTTTTTTTAGCATTAACTGTTCATCATCTGAATGGAAACAATGTCATAGGGAAAAGTATCACCTCATCTACTTTCAGCACTTAAATTGGAAACTTAAAGTCATAAGTCAAAATGAAATTTTAAACTGCTTTTAAAATTTTATAATAATTTATTACTTGTGATGTTACTGCAGATCAAGATGGGGTAGCTAACTTACACTTTCAAAGATAAGAAATAGAGGTACAGGGCTTCCCTGGTGGCGCAGTGGTTGAGAGTCCACCTGCCAATGCAGGGGACATGGGTTCGAGCCCCAGTCCGGGAAGATCCCACATGCCGCGGAGCAGCTGGGCCCATGAGCCTGCACGTCCGGAGCCCCTGGCCGCTGATCCTGCGCGTCCGGAGCCTGTGCTCCGCAACGGGAAAGGCCACAACAGTGAGAGGCCCACATACCGCCAAAGAAAAAAAAAAAAAAAAGAAACAGGTACAGAGAAGGGGGAAGTACTAATGACAAAGCTGTTAGAATGCTTGGTTTTGAAGTGTGGGCACTGAAGGGTTAAATTAACAAGGCTAGGACCTAAAAGGTAAAAGTTTCTGCACCTCTTGAAAGCTGCAGATATTCCCAGCAGGTTTTTGAAAATGAAAGAGATCATCCCTGATATCATTTAGCATCTGTGATCACTGTACAGTAAGAGGTTTGTGGTATCACGTCTTGGAATTTGCCTGACCTGAAGCACAGCCCCAGGTAGAAAACCACAAATTGTACTTTTAACCCCTCAGATAAGCCCGTGTTTGTTTATTCTTTGAAAAACAATCAAACTATTTGCTGTGAGTCAAGAGACCATCTTTGGACTATCTGATGTCCAGGCTAGAAAGAGACCGCTGCAATAAGCAAAACAGATTGATGTTATAAGAATTTAGCAGCTAATAGGGAAGTCCTGAATAAGGTACTTGCAGACATTGCAATACTGGAGATGAAGGTGGGTTCAGTAAGACAGGGTTCAATAAAGCTCAAAGTTCGCGGTGGCGTTGGTTCAGCCAAAGATTTGAGAAGTAACTCTAAATTGGACTCTATTCCCAATGAATAGGTTTGTCTTTGTGTTTCTTTATCGCACAGTTTGAGGTAAAAAAGCAAGAGTGTGTGTAGAATGTATCAATGTTTTCTCATTTCTCCCTAGATTACCAATAAAAGCAAGGAGTCAACATGGGCCTTAATTCACAGTGTGAGCGATGCTTTTTCTGGCTGGTTGTTGATGCTACTTATTGGGCTTTTATCAGGTATGGTAAACCATGTGAGCTTTCTAAACAAATCTCCTAAAATTGTGGTGTGCCCCTCTCCCAAGTCATGAACTGAATTGAATACTGTGCTTTACTGTTTTCCTACATGAACGGAATTGTTCGTGGACCTTTGGGAAGCTTGATGTCCCCGTCTATAAAGAGGTAGTAATACCTCATCTCCTTCCTTAAATAAATGAGGCTAAATGAGGAAATGCATTTAAGTGCATTTGTATGCTATAAAATATTGTATCCATTTAAAGGTGCTGTTAGTACTGCCTTTTGGTGCTTATCTTGAGGAAGAACCTTTCTATTAGAGACAGGGTTTTTTTTTGGTTTTTGTTTTTGTTTTTTTGCCATGCCACGTGGCTTGCAGGATCTTGATCCCCGACCAGGGATTGAACCCGTGCCCTAGCAGTGAAAGCGCTGAGTCCTAACCACTGGACAGCCAGGGAATTCCCCCCCCCTTTTTTTTTTTAACATATTAGTAAGCATGGGGTTTAGGAAAGAACATGTAGAAGAGGACTTCCTGAGAGATTTTTGTAGCTATTTCTTAAATATCTACCCTCTCATTTGGGAGTAAAGAAAAGCATGTAAGATATGGCTCATACCCTTAGGGGGCCTAAATTCTTACTCTTTCATGGTGGCCGAGGACTGGGATGGTACCACCTTTTCCTATATTCTCCATCAACCTCCTAAGCCACTCCAAATAATATATAATCTTAAACACGAATAGCACACTTGCTATGCAATACAGCTTTAAAGCAGGTTCCCAAGCAGGCTTCCCCTCCCATGGGGAAAGCAGAAAGCCAAGAATACCAGGCAGAGATGCTGAGACTTATATCCTTGTGGCCTTAGAAGATGGGCCTAGGAAGATTTAGAATGTTGAGCTAAAATAAAAGGTGGGAAATTGGATGGCGGTTGGGATGGAATGGTAGTTAATAGCACAGGCTCTAGTTTATGGCTACCTGGATTTGAATCCCAGCCCCACCGCTTGCTAGTTTTGTGACTTCAGGCAAGTTTCTTAACCCTTGGAAGTTTTAGTTTACTGACTTGTAAAATGGGGATAAGAGTACCTATATTACAAGTTTGTTGCGAGAATTGAATGAAATACAGCGATACAGCACTCAACACAGTGCCCAGTTGTTCACAATGCTGCTGTTACCTAGAGATAATTCATGAGCCATGGAGTATAAAATGATCGCAGCAAATGAGAAATGGTTCACCCATAGCAGAGTTTTCAAAGATTATCTGGGCCAGGGGTCAGCAAGCCTTTTCTGTAAAGGGCCAGATAGTAAATATTTTAGGATTTGTGGGCCAAATTGTCTGTATAGCAAGAATGTAGCCATAGAAAGTAGGAAAATAAACGAGCTGGACTGTGACCAAGAAAAACTCTATTTAAAAACACAGAGGCAGATTTGACCCTCGGGCCATAGTTTGCCAACCCATGGTCTAGGGTGTTAATGCTGTCCCTTTTCTGGCTCGCACAGAAGAGAGACGTGGTCTGGACAATTTAGAGCTGGCTCATAATAGACTGAGTGGTCTGTAATGTCGAGTATTGCACAGAAGCTGACAAGAAGGAAGGGGGCTGAGAAAAGGTTATGTAGTTTAGCAGTTAGGAGGATACCAGTGACCTTGAAAAAGCATCTCAGATAAATATTAGGAGCCAGATTTCTTTTTTTTTTTTCTTGGCTGTGCTACGCGGCTTACAGAATCTTAGTTCCCCTACCAGGGATCGAACCCAGGCCCCTGCAGTGAAAGCGCCGAGTCCTAACCACTGGATCACCAGGGAGTACCCAGGAACCAGATTTCAAGGGAAGGCAACCATTGTAGAAGTTTTGGGGATACTGGGTAGTCACTGGAAGGAGAGAAGGGACAGAAGCTTGAAATGGTAGCATAGACAAGGGGAAGCATTTCATTCTTTAGGGTAGGGGAAACCTGCTAATATTTGTAACCAGAGAGGAAAGAGCCAATTGGGAAAAGAAGGAGAAGGAGATGTAGACGGGAAGATAGGATGGAGGGTACCAGTGTTAGGTAGAATAAGACATGCACACGTGAAACAACCAGAGAATTAGCCAAACCCTTTAACATCGTGTTAGTTTTCTGAATCCAGGCAGTAAGTGCAATACAAGTTAGAAGGAAGAGACAGCGGGAACTGGAGTGGCCAAGAGTAGGTGTCAAATAATTTGTTAGATTTGACTAGGTTATTCAAATATGTAAATAACTAAGAGAGTGTGTTAACACTCTTAGCACCTACCAAAACATACACATGACATGGCCTGTTGGAACGTAGGCGTAATATCCTCAACTTTTTAATGTATGTCTTGTCACTAGGTGGTCAGTGAATATTTTTCTTTCCCTCATACACACAGGGTATTTTGTTTTTAAGCATTGGAGAGCAACAATAGAAGCAGTGTGTCAGAATGCAGGAACAGTCTGGGAATTCAGGGGCTGTGAATTTTATGATGTCTTTGCTATTTCCCTAAAGCACGATTCTAGACCATTTAATTTCTTTATGCCAGCGTTTCTTCATCTGGACAGCAGAAATGATGAGAAGGGCAGAATTGAAAGTACTATAACTATCTTAACCCTATCAGTCTATTAGCCGCAGTGCATTAGTCCCCATTCATTTTCTCATAATTTTCTTTGAGGAACGTTCTGTATAAAATATTATTTGCTCCTTGTCACTAAGAAAACTTCAGAATGTTCACATCCTAGGCTCAGGAGGCTTCAGCCTACCTACAGCTTCATCTAATCTTCCATGTACATCACAGTTTGTGCTTTTATAACTTCAGTTCCCTTAGCCTAGAATGCCTTCCTGCCACCACTCAAATTCCCTCGCTGCTGGAGCCAAATCGGCATGGAGACTGAGCCCTTTTCCTCATAGTGTTCAACTGCCCTTGGCAAGCCATCTCAAATAAATATCATATAATATTCTTCAACATGGGCAATTCACATTTTCTCAGTTTTATGTATAAAGTGAGAATAAAATAAACTTTAAGAAACTTGACCGTCTTTATGGATCAGTATTCATCAACTCTTAAGTCAAAGCAGAGTCTTTGCCAGGGGAAGCAGCTAAAAGTCAAATCCACTCGCCCCTTGCTCCCACCCCACCACTTTGCTCTCCTCTAAGTTTCCCATATACAATAAAGATCCTGCACACACAGTGTTTAATGCGGACAATGTTGTTGTTGTTATTTTTTCCCCTCTTGAACAGGCATTTAATAACAGGTAAAATCCATTAGAGATAAAAGGTGAAAAGCAAGCAGACAGACAATCAGAAGGAGGTTGCAGATGGAATGAGAAAGTATATACTTGTCCATTATTTTGATTCCTTTTCCCTTATTTTCTCTGACAACTGTGGCCTTTCCTTCCCTCCCCTCAAATCAGGTTCCCTAGCTGGCTTGATAGACATCTCTGCTCACTGGATGACAGACTTAAAAGAAGGTATATGCACAGGGGGAATCTGGTTTAACCATGAACACTGTTGCTGGAACTCCCAGCACGTCACCTTTGAAGACAGAGACAAATGCCCAGAGTGGAATAGCTGGTCCCAGCTTATCATCAGCACGAATGAGGTAACACGTAGTGAAGATTTCTGAACCACTGATTTAATTATTCTTACATTTACTTCATTTCTTATACTGTCCCTGTGGCAAATGTGGAAGCTTCCTTTATTTTCCTTTTCATGAAAAGGGGAACCAGTGCCAGCTGCCTTTCTCTGTGGTTTAAGTGCAGTCCTATTTCTATCTCTTCTGACATGTGGAGTGTTTTGATGCTTACACAACAACTTAAAATGTTTTGCTTGTTTTAAACAAGCCTGATGTTTCTTCTTAGTTGTTAGTACACCGTGTGACTGAATCTTTCTCTAGCTATTTCCGTAGAAATGTCAGAGTCAGCCAACAGGTAAGCTATAATTTCTAACAAAGGATGGAATGGGTTAAAAATGTGTTCAAGCGATTTTTCCCTGAGCGTTGCATTAGAACATTAAAAAAATTATGATACATTCCATAGCAAAATAACAGAAACCCAGGAATAAAATTGCCCATACATTTTGAGATTAAATTAAAATGTTCATCTGTCATTGTCTTTTAGCATATCTTTTTGGATGTAAAAGTAATTTTGTTTTTTGGTTCCTTACCTTTCTCTTACCATTTGGTTTGTATGTTAGATCTCTCCTACTAAACACGAAAGCACACAAAACAACTCTCAACTCCCAATTCCACTCTGGCTTCCACCAACTAAAACAGGTACTATCTCAGCTCACTCCTCATCTACTCTGTTGGTAAAGTGAGGGGGACAAGACTAGGATGTTTGTTTGTACTTTTAAAATTTATTTTCGTACCTACTTTGGTCCACAAACAATTTGAAATGGCACACACCCCCACAGATTCAGTGAAGGTAAGAGAAGGATAAGAAAATAATAAAGTCAGAAATAAGAGTGTTTATGTACATATATCTGACTGTGCATATTGGCTTGGGTTAGCTACATACTGTATGTGTGAGAGGGTTTAAGTCTGTGCTTCTCAGACTGGGGTTAGGTCAGCGTACCAGAGGGTATGTGAAACCTCAGGATACATGCTATGTGCTTTCCCAGAATATCAGTTTTTCCTGATCAGTATTTGGAAGAAAATTTTTTTCAAAAATTAAATGTAAACAATCATTAAAAAGGAATGCAAAAGTCCTATGTTTAAGATAAAACAGAATATCTATTTCAGCTCTGCTCTGGGTACCCCACCCCCTATCCTCTCTCCTAGATTAGGAGTATGTACTTGGGTTGAAAAGTTTGAGAAGCTCCGGATTTAGGGTGAGTCTGTGTGTGTGTGTGTGTGTGTAGTTCTCCACAGTTTTAGCACATGTGTAGATTTGTGTAGCCACTACCACAATCAAGATGTAGAACTACTGTTCCATCACAACAAGGCTCCCCCATGCTACTCCTTGAGAGCTGTGTGCATGTGTTTAAGTGTTCCAACCATAGCTTTCAAACTGGAGCCGGAGATTTGCACAAGTGACAACTTTCTCTGGGCCTCCTTTTAATGAATGAAATTCTTGCCTGGGAAAAGAGTCTTCTAGGTTTTAAGAAGAGTTCTCCTGCCAAGAACTTGACCTCCTGGTCTCTGCCTCTAGTCAGTTTCAGCTACTTCCCCTTTCCCTCCCTTTTCCTCTTTGTCTCCTACTTCTAGAGTATTCTTCCTCCCTAGCTACATTCTAAAGGCCAAGAGAGCAATTATTTGTTCCTCTGAGGGACTAAAATAATGGGAAACCTGTGTCAAAATTATAACTCAGAAAAAACCTGAGCATTTTGGTTCTCCTTGTCTAGGTCAATGAATTATTTTGATAGTGTTTTAGGTTTTAAAAAGTCGAAAGTCCCTTGAGTTTTGTGTTTCATGTAATTTGAGTGAGTTTCAACTTCAAATGTTTCTATGAGCAAGCATCATCTGGCAGTGTTCAAAATATCTTTTTTTGTAAGGCATAGCTATTTTGCGAGCCCTTTAATGTTGGTGAATGCTTGCTAGTGGTCAAAATTAGATTTCTGGCAGATTTCATTATAATAGGGGGATAGTCTCATAAGTATATTCTCCCCATTTTTAAAAATAGCTGTTGCTGTTTTATTCTTTGGGATATCTTGCATCTCACTGATTTTGTTTGATGGTCAGAGCCCAAAACTTTCTACTGCATTTTCTTGTTGCCACTCAGCAACTACACCTTTGCTACGACAGTGGCAAAATTCTCTCAAAGATGTGGTGGTCTCTACAGAATGTCATTGCTTATTTTAAGAAAAACACCAAAGAATTTTAGATACTCTAACCTATGAGAATTTGACACCAAGGTAGGTAGTAGGCAAGGATGAATTTAATGGAACTCTGGAGCCAGTCTTCACTTCAAATGTGTAGTCAAGGTTCAGCCATTCCAATAAAGGGGCTGTTAAGACTCTTAATGAAATTGACATAGTATCATATATATTTGACTACAAAATCTATCAAAGCACTCATATAGAAAGTGAATTTGCTTCTTCGTTCTTGTCCATCCTTAGAAGGCATTGTCAGTGTCCTCTGGGTGTAACAAAGCCTCTCATTTTCAGTAGCAAGTGGGCTGACAGTTGCTTTGCTGACAGTCTGGGAAGGAACATCTTGAGCAATTTAATATTGTTTTTTTTTTTCTTTCTGACCTCCTCTCCTGAAAACCCATTCCTCAGAAGAGATGCATGCCTCACTGAGGCTGTCTGGGCTAAAACAAGCGTCTTTCTTTTTCCCCTGTTCCAGGGAGCCTTTGCTTACATAGTCAATTACTTCATGTATGTCCTCTGGGCTCTCCTATTTGCCTTCCTTGCCGTATCTCTTGTCAAGGTGTTCGCACCGTACGCCTGTGGCTCCGGAATCCCTGAGGTGAGTCTCTAAAATGGTTTATAAATGGTAACAATAATGAATCCTTTTTAGTTAAAACGATTTAATATGTATTCCAGCATATACCACAGTTGAATATCAAGCAGGATCAGATCACGAGGCAATCTAGGGCCTCTCTAGATCTTCCCTTAAGTCTCCTCCCAGGCTGGGCTACCTGGACATTAAAGGGAGTTGAGGGACTTCCTGGTGGGGCAGTGGTTAAAAATCCGCCTGCCAATGCAGGGGACACGGGTTTGATCCCTGGTCCAGGAAGATCCCACATGCCACGGAGCAACTAAGCCCGTGTGCCACAACTACTGAGCCTGCGCTCTAGAGCCTGAGAGCCACAACTACCGAAGCCCGCGCGCCTAGAGCCCATGCTCCGCAACAAGAGAAGCCACTACAATGAGAAGCCTATGCACCGCAACAAAGAGTAGCCCCTGCTCGCCGCAGCTAGAGAAAGCCTGTGCACCGCAACAAAGAGTAGCCCCTGCTCGCCGCAACTAGAGAAAGCCTGAGCACAGCAACAAAGACCCTACACAGCCATAAATTAAAAAATTAAAAAAAAAATAAATATTTTTAAAATAAATAAATAAAGGGAGTTGATTCCTAGCCTCCTCCGGGTTCCTGGTGAACCAGGCCCCTGAAGACCTCCCCGACTCCCTAACCAAGAAGCTCCTAGGGTAGATCCCAGGCTTCTGGTCTGAAAAAACAGTGGTATTGTCAACTTTGTTAGAGCAGAAGAAATAAAACTGTTTTGCTACATTTCCTGCAATATGATTTGGGCTAGAAGGAGGGTGACTAAAACCCTATTTCTAAGTACTTTTGGTTTAGATTGCTTGACAGTGACTGAAACCACAGAGATTTTAGGTTACCTGGATGACCTTGCCCCCTCTCTGTTTCCTGACCAAGTCATTGTTACAGATTCCTTGGTAGAGAGTCAGGGCTATACTAGCCTGTAAGGATTAAGTAAGGGAAACACCCTCCCTCTGCCGCCCCTTCTCCATACAATGCACTCTCATACTTACAATACTACCTTGCCCAGCTATCACATGGCCAAAAAGGAACATGAAAGTTTAAAGAACATTTCTCACTTTCTTGGGCTGCTGGGCTCCCTCCCAAACTGGGATCACTGTGGGTCAAGCATTTATATATCAGTTGTTTTCAAAAGGTGCAGTTTCTATAACGAGGACCAGATTTATAGCTTCTTAGCCTTGTTTCCTTACTTAGTCTGTATTCAATCTCTCTGTGTTTGACCTGCAGATAAAAACTATCTTGAGTGGTTTCATTATTAGGGGCTATTTGGGTAAGTGGACCCTGATTATCAAAACCATAACACTGGTGCTGGCAGTGTCATCTGGCCTGAGCTTGGGCAAAGAGGGCCCCCTAGTGCACGTGGCTTGCTGCTGTGGGAACATCCTGTGCCACTGCTTCAACAAATACAGGAAGAATGAAGCCAAACGCAGAGAGGTAATAACAAACGGCCTTAATAGTCTCTTTTTTGGTGAGAGCATAAATGGTACAACCTTAGGGATGAGAGTTGGGAGATTCTACCAGTGTTAATGCAAATGCCCTTTGACCCAGAAGTTCCACTTCTAGAAATGTATCCTACAGACATCCTACCATGTGTGCACAAAGATGTATAGGGATGGACAGTGAAGCATCTGTCAACATCGTGAAAAACTGAAGCAATCAAAATGTCCATCAATGGGGGACTGATTAAATAAACAATATTCTGTCCATACTCTAGAATACTGTGCAACTGTTAAAAAGAATGAGATAATGCTATGTATACTCACATGGAATGATGGCTATAAAATACCATTAAACTTTTAGAAGCCAATCTCAGAATAATGTGTATAGTAAAAATCAGTTAATGTTTTTGAAAAGTATGTATATATGCACCTAGAAAGAAAATGACTGGAAAGTGGTTTCACCCCAAACTGTTAAAAAATGTCTACCTCTGGTGAGGGGGAAAGTGAGGGAGAAGTAAGGACGTCAACTTTTTATTATGTATAGTTCTATACAAGCATGTGCTATTTCTATTACAAAATAAGTACAAAACTAATGGAAGATTATTTTAAAAGAAAGTTTTTTATCCCTGTGAAAGAATATAAAATTCAGCATGTGTTTAAGATGCCAGCTTTTCCATCTTTTATTTCTACCTAACAGGACGCTGCATTGGTTTCTCTCTGTATTGGATCTCTCTCTCCCTTGTCTTCTGGCTCAACCCCGCTAAATTAACCCTGCTGCAGCATCTCTATAGTTGTTCTCGTGTTTATACAGTTGTTAATGTATGTCATTTTGAGGAGGAAGAACATTTTTTTAAAAGTTCCAAGTCATTGGTTACTTTTGTCCTGCTATAATTAAGGATTTAAGAAAATGGTTCTTGCTCTATTTTCCTTGAATTACAAAGAAATCACATATGGAATGGGTCGAGACCAAGGTCATTTCATTGGAAAGGATTTTTCACAAAATTGGAACCTAATGATTTGTTCTGAAAACAAAACAAAACAAAACAAAATTCACCGTAACACTCGGAAGGAAACTCAAACATGTTGAAATTTCAAATATGGAATACATTTTGATAGTTCAAGGGGGAATGTTCCTGGCAGGAGAGGTAGGCTAGCAGGAGAGAGAGGGGGAAATCTGAGTAGGTTGTTTACCTATCTGTCAAATGTAGAGGGACATAAAGGCAGTATTAAATTAGTGAGGTTGTTAGACAGGAATAATGTATAACAGAAGCTAAAGACATGAAAAAAAAACCATTTTAACTGTCAAGAGTAAAGTGTTGATTGTTGCTGGTTTTGCATAGGTAGAGGTAACTTTGAAACTGTAGATTGCTGGTTACTTCCATTCCATAAAAATTGGCATTTTTGTTCAAATAGTTCTTTATAAAATAAGAGAGGAGTTTGATTTGGCTGGTTCTCTGTACAGATGTCATATATATTTCTAACTAAACTCATGAATATTTGAATGTCATTCACTTCCTATTGCTTATTCAGACTTCGCAGTTATTTTTTCCTGTTGTTCTCACCATCAGCAGTAACCCTTTTATGTCCCAGGGCCTTGTCAAAGTGGCCAGATGGTTGAGAGTAAAATAGAGATTTGAGAAGGTAGGGTGTAGATAGACCCTACTCTACAACATAATACTAAGGCAAATAGGCCACTTCGATTCTTTCTTCTCCCTCATAATTCAACCTAAACAAAGTCACTGAAATCCCCTTTCTCAAGTTCCATGTTAAATGTCCTCATCCTTCTCAGATGAAAGTCATTCTAGCCTTGAATTTCAAAGTCCTCCCCAGCTAGCACCAGAGATCACTCTTCCCCCCCCACCCCCTTCATTTTCTTTGGCCATCCTGCACTCCCAGAGAAACCTGCCTATTTATTTTTGCCAAGAACCATTTTTTCTTCAAAAACTCTTAATTTTATTCAACTTCCTTTTAAAAATAGTTCCTCACTACCACAAATTATATACCACCCCACAGCAACCAGAATCCAATGAAAGGACTTTATCCTTCTATTAATTCTGGTGTGTTTGTCATGCACCTTTTACATACACATGCCAATGCCTATGACATACAAAGATGGTGCTCTCGAAATATCACTTGCTCTCTTTCCCCATCTCCTTGTCCCTTTTAATTTCTCTCTCACAGCTTCTTCCTCTTCCCCTCCCTCCTCACCCTTTTCCTTGCTACACCTAAACACATTTAGGTCTTCTCTTCCTTTCAAAATCTATCGCCAATTTTGCCTCTAGTCGCCCCCCTACTTCTGTTTCCATAGGTCACTAGGCATGGAGTAGGACACATAATACAGGAAACTCTAAATACTTATTGTCTGAATATTTTCAACTTCTGACTAGCTGTGAGCCAATCGTTACTTCAGTTTTGTATCATTAGAACCTTTAAAATCTCATTTTAAAAGCTTTCCTTTATAAAGAAAGTGCTATGTAAATACATCACTGGAAGTATTTCATTTAGGTGATAAATAGGTCTGCAGACTCAAAATCAGTTACGGAATTGGGAGTGTTGGGGATGGGGGCATAATTTGGGATCAAGTACATGCCTAAATTAATTATGAAGGAAGGCCCTCTACATGTACCAGCATGTGAACCATGTGTTCAAAATTCAGCATACAGTGTTTGCTCTCAAAGTAAATATACATTGAACTTCATTTTTGATAAACTGGATATGGAGCATATAAAATTGTTTTTTTATTTAGTAACCACTAACATTCCTTTTTAAAATGTGATTGAAGGTAGGAAAGTGGCCTTGATCTATTCACTAATTTTGGGTTTTGCATCATAGGTCTTGTCAGCTGCAGCTGCAGCCGGTGTATCTGTAGCCTTTGGGGCACCTATTGGCGGAGTATTATTCAGCCTGGAAGAGGTAATACTTTTATCTGTCTGTAGAGCCACGCACATGATTTTGTGCCAGGAATTCTGGCCATTGTCTGTGTACATTGCAGTCCCAAAGTGCTCTGCCCAACTCCAGTGCTTTGCCACGGGGCTGGAGGTCTCCAGGCCATTTTCATCCTCAACTCTAATTCCTGCAGCACCAGTTTTCACCCCAGTTTATGCACGTTGACTGAGCTTACTTTCTCATTTTCTCTCTTATAGGTCAGCTACTACTTTCCCCTCAAAACACTGTGGCGTTCGTTTTTTGCTGCTTTAGTGGCAGCATTCACTCTACGCTCCATCAATCCGTTTGGGAACAGCCGCCTGGTTCTATTTTATGTGGAGTTTCACACCCCATGGCATCTCTTTGAGCTCGTGCCCTTCATTCTGTTGGGCATATTTGGTGGTCTGTGGGGAGCTTTGTTTATCCGCACCAATATTGCCTGGTGTCGGAAGCGTAAGACCACCCAGTTGGGCAAGTATCCTGTCATAGAGGTACTCGTCATGACGGCCATCACTGCCATCCTGGCTTTCCCCAATGAGTACACCCGTATGAGCACAAGTGAGCTCATTTCTGAGCTGTTCAATGACTGTGGCCTTCTGGACTCCTCTAAGCTCTGTGATTATGAGAACCGTTTCAACACAAGCAAGGCGGGTGAGCTGCCCGACAGACCAGCTGGTGTGGGAGTCTACAGCGCAATGTGGCAGCTGGCCTTGACACTCATACTGAAAATTGTCATCACTATATTCACTTTTGGCATGAAGGTGAGGAGATTCTTTTGGTCCTTGGTGGAATTTGTGTGGCTGTAAGTTTGGAGGGCAAAGCCAAGATATTGCACGATTCTCATAGTTCGTATGGCGCATCCAACTTCAAAGACCCAAATCCCTTTTTACCCCCATGTGTTCTCATAACTTCTTAGATGATTGTACCTCTATCTAAAACTGTGCAAGCCCAGTTTTAGGCCAAATGCAAACCTCAGTGATGAGATTTCAAGTAGAAACATTTTCTCCTCTTCTGTGGAAAACATATTTTGCCTCTCAAAAAGGATGCTGAGGTATTTATTCCAGTGCATTTTATATCAAAACAATATCTGACCAACACATTTTTGGTCCTTATAAAGTGGCTTTAGAGTTACGAATAAAGCAAGATAGTAGGTTGAACCAAAAGAAGTTGCCGACCATTTTGACCACTAAAATAGCAATTTCATATGGCTCAACCCAATAGGTAGCTAAATGTATTTTTTACAGTTATCAGTGTCCATTATCAAGAACTTCACAGGTGATCCTAAATTAGTATTTAGATTATCAACAGCTGGTATTAGGCCAGCATCTTTTATTTTCAGTACCCATTATCATTTCCGTGTGTCAGAAGAAACCAGGAAGGAAAATTTGTAAAGTATTTTCCTCCTCTTCCTTGGTTTTCATTTGTTTGTTTCTTTTTTCAGCACTCAGCTACCAAGGTATTTCCTCTTCTCTAGGGAAATGGAGATTCAAACCAGAAAATAAGAGCCAGCAAGTCGGTTTAGGCAGTACTGTAATCTCTGAATTGATTTGCATCCTCCTCAACACCCTGGACAGATTTGCAGTGCTTCTTGAGTTACTTTTTACCTCGTGGCTTCATTCTTTCATCTAAAGTGAATTTGCAGACCATCAGACCCACCCTGATTCAAATATATTCCAGAATTGAATACAAGCTATTTTAAAATAATCTGCTGTTTGGATTATCTCTGTCATCATTTTCCCTCTCCTAGCACAGAAAATTGAGAATGCACTATTGTATCCTAGGAGTCAAAAAAAGAGTGGGGACAGCTTACCCTTCCCCCTCCCCATATCCTCAAGTCCATTCTCTAGTAGGTCTGTGTCTTTATTCCCGTCTTACCCCTAGGTTCTTCATGACCTTTTTTTTTTTCTTAGATTCCATATATATGTGTTAGCATACGGTATTTGTTTTTCTCTTTCTGACTTACTTACTCTGTATGACAGACTCTAGGTCCATTCACCTCACTACAAATAACTCAATTTCGTTTCTTTTTATGGCTGAGTAAGATTCCATTGTATATATGTGCCACATCTTCTTTATCCATTCATCCGATGATGGACACTTAGGTTGCTTCCAGTGGCATGGACATATATACACTACCAAACGTAAAATAGATAGCTAGTGGGAAGCAGCCGCATAGCACTGGGAGATCAGCTCGGTGCTTTTTGACCACCTAGAGGGGTGGGATAGGGAGGGTGGGAGGGAGGGAGACGCAAGAGGGAAGAGATATGGGAACATATGTATATGTATAACTGATTCACTTTGTTATAAAGCAGAAACTAACACACCATTGTAAAGCAATTATACTCCAATAAAGGTGTTAAAAAAAAAAGAGTGGGGAGACAGATGGGGGTTCCTTTTTGGGACAGTCATGCAACCATAGTCACTATCTCATTAAGAAAACTTAATCATTTATTCTTTCTTTATACTGTTAAAATAAACTGAAACCTCATGTGCCATCCTTTTTGTGTGAGTAATGGGTCAAGATTCAATACATGAGAGTGGTTACAAGCATTGCATTTAAACCGCAGTACCAGCGTTTACTAAATCTTGGCCTTGGGTGAGTTCCTTAACCTCTCTACACCTTAGGTCCTTTGCGAGTTGGGAATTATAACACCTGCCTCCTGGGGTGGTTGTAAAGAACCCATGAAATCTGGTCCATAGAGCATCCAGCATTGAACATTGTAGATAGTCAATAAAGGGTAATTGTTGTTGATTAGAATTCAAAATTGGGGAAAATGTCTGCATATATGAGAAACTCCATCTATTTTCCTTTTTCTTTGGGAAAGGCTTAATTTCTGCCTCCAGTTCTGTGTTGGTCTGGAGAGTTCAGGCTCTTGCCTGATGGACCCCGAATCAGGGTAAGCGTCTTTGCAGTCGTCCTTGCCTGCACGTTCCAGAGAACCTCTAGTCCCTGTAGTGTTACACAAATCTTTGCGGCCACTTGCTAGCGTAGTGCATAGTTAAATTGTCATTGGCCTGTTCGCTTCGCAGAGGGTCAGTCCTCTAGCCCTTACCATGTGCCGGACGATCACGTCACTTCTCACTGACCATCTTTTGCTTTCTCTTTGCAGATCCCTTCTGGCCTCTTTATCCCTAGCATGGCTGTTGGTGCTATAGCGGGTCGGCTTTTGGGAGTAGGGATGGAACAGCTGGCTTATTACCACCATGACTGGGCCATCTTCAATAGCTGGTGCAGTCAAGGAGCGGATTGTATCACCCCTGGCCTTTATGCGATGGTTGGGGCTGCAGCCTGCTTGGGTGAGTACTGTTTGCATTGATTCCAAAGAGTTTGCTACCCAGGTGGCATTATAAAGACAAGTGATATTAAACACAATTGACTGTAGATTTTTTTTTTTTTTTTTTTTTTTGCGGTATGCGGGCCTCTCACCGTTGTGGCCTCTCCCGTTGCAGAGCACAGGCTCCGGACGTGCAGGCCCAGCGGCCATGGCTCACGGGCCCAGCCGCTCCGCGGCACGTGGGATCTTCCCGGACCGGGGCACGAACCCGTGTCCCCTGCATCGGCAGGCGGACTCTCAACCACTGCGCCACCAGGGAAGCCCGACTGTAGATTTTTTAAAAGATGACTCTCCGTTTCTTGTTGGGCTTGCCATTTTCAAGTGCTTTAAGAAAGCATTCTTTACCGTATATCTCCATTCCTCCCCTTTGAGAGTAATTCTTCTCTCAAATTCCGTCATATTGAGGAAATAATCAGAAATTTGGGCAAAGATGATCTGCACAAGAATGTGCATCATGGTATTATGTGTAATAGCAAATAACTGGAATCAACCTAAAAGCACAATAAGGGACTGGTTAAATAAATTATGGTATAGTACGTCCATATAATGCCATACCATACAGCCACTGAATGTGATGCTAATACGTTTAATATCTTTAAATACATTTGTACTAATATACAAAGTATTCCTAATATAAAGTTAGGAGAAAAAGCATGGTGGGGAATTTAAACGTATAATATGAGTTCATCTGTATAAAAACATACGTTTTTGAAAAAAGTCATTTGAAATTTTTACTCAGCATATTTCTAGACAGTGAGCTTATGGATAATGGCTTTCTTTTATATACTTTAAAAATATATGTATTTTCTGATCTTTCCACAGTGGGCCTGCACATCCCAGAGAACCTCTCGTATCTGTAGTGTTACACAAATCATAGAGATCTTATGCAATTACTTATATAATTGGGGGGTGGGGAGCAACAGACAAATGAAAAAAAGAAGAAGAATGAAGGAGGTATCTTGTACTTTTGTAGAGATTATTTTTAGAAGTCTGACTCATGTTCACTGTAAACTTGCTTGAATGCAGTTGCAGGGGTCTATAGGTGAGGCCTCCTTTTAGTGATGTTTCTGGTAAGTAGCTTTTTCTGGATGGGGCCTGTGACAGGCCCATAACTGTAATGAATCCTATACTTTTGCTCCCTTCAGTAAGTAACCTGTGTCTGTTTTTTGCAGGCGGGGTGACTCGGATGACTGTTTCTCTTGTTGTCATAATGTTTGAACTAACTGGTGGCTTGGAATACATTGTGCCTCTGATGGCCGCAGCCATGACAAGCAAGTGGGTGGCAGATGCTCTTGGGCGGGAGGGCATCTATGATGCCCACATCCGTCTCAATGGATACCCCTTTCTTGAAGCCAAAGAAGAGTTTGCTCACAAGACCCTGGCAATGGATGTGATGAAACCCCGGAGAAATGATCCTTTGTTGACTGTCCTTACTCAGGACAGTATGACCGTGGAAGACGTAGAGACCATAATCAGTGAAACCACTTACAGTGGCTTCCCAGTTGTGGTGTCCCGGGAGTCCCAAAGACTTGTGGGTTTTGTCCTCCGAAGAGACCTCATTATTTCAATTGGTAAGGATTTCAGAAATGGGATAAGGGAATCCACTATGGAAATAAATAAATATGCATGAGGGGAAGGGAGGGATAAATTAGGAGTTTGGGATTAACAGGTACACACTACTATATATAAAATAGATAAACAACAAGGCTACTGTATGGCACAGGGAAGTATATTCAGTATCTTGTAATAACCTGTAATGGGAAAGAATCTGAAAAAGAATGTTTATATATATCGATATATATATATATAATTATATGTATATATACATATATATAAAACTGAATCACTTTGCTGTACACCTGAAACTAACACAACATTGTAAATCAACTATACAGTCAATCAATCACTAAGCATGCGTGCATGCGTGAAAAGGGGAAGGACAGAGTGGAGAGGGGACTGGTTAGGGGCCAGAAGTTTAGAAGTAGTCCTTCCTTTTTCAACCTTTTGTTTTCTACTTTTCAAATAGAAAATGCTCGAAAAAAACAGGATGGAGTTGTGAGCACTTCTGTCATTTATTTCACCGAGCATTCTCCTCCAGTGCCACCATACACCCCACCTACCCTCAAGCTTCGGAACATCCTGGATCTCAGCCCCTTCACTGTGACTGACCTTACACCCATGGAGATCGTGGTAGATATCTTCCGCAAGCTGGGACTGCGGCAGTGCCTGGTTACACACAATGGGTGAGAGCTCTTTGGTGAAGGCAAATTGGATTTGGGAGGAAAAGAGAATGTAGAGAGATAAAGAAAGAAGAACCCAACTCACATGAATATTTGTAGCATTTATAGACCTTTTTGAAGCTCTGAGATGAAGATGAATATGTTTCTTTTTTTGTCATAATTAATAGAAACGGAGTTTGGGGAAGATAGTGGGTTTGAGAGATGCGAACTGCTGGTTGCACATTATAAATAACTCAGTTCCTCCCCCACAAAGGAAACAACTATGTCCTCATGAACAGGCAGCACTGAAATTATAATGGTATTAGGTAGTATATGTATAGTATTTGGTGCTTACGATACCTTTGTTGTTATTATTTGAGGGTGAGAAAACCAAGTTCCAGTGAGGTTTAAAGATTTGCACAAGGACTCCCAGTTACTGTCTAGTAGTGGTAGCCTTTATTTATTTATTTATTTTGGTCTCGCCACACAGTTTGCGGGATCTCAGTTCCCGGACCAGGGATTGAACCCAGGACACGCAATGGAAGCCCGGAATCCTAACCATTAGGCCACCAGGGAACTCCCTAAACACAAGTCTTCTGACTTCCAAGGCTAAGGCTCTTTCTTTCTGGGATATTTCTTATCCAGTAAAGGAAGTCATGCTATTTTTATTGGAAAAGAAAGGAGGCTGAGGAGAAGGGTGCGTGTTTTTGGTTTTTTTGTTGTTGTTTTTGACCCTGGTATGTTAATCTAATGATTATATAAGAATTTCGCCCTCTACAGTTTCTGAATAGCGTAGCAGATGTCTTGCAGGATTGAGATCAGTAAGGGGACTTTTCCTAACTGATCCATTCAACCTTTACTGAATCTGTACTTCATGTAAGAAGGCATTCCACTAGATTCTGGGGAGAGGCAAAAAGCAATGAGACCCTTCTCTGCCCTCAAGGAGCATACAGTGTTTATAGGGAAGCTGAGAACACAGCAAATTGGACAAATGCTACGGAAGAGGTGTGCACAGAACATGCTGTTCCCAGGAGGAGGGCACAGTTATTACTGGCTCGTAGGATCGGGGAAGGTGTTCTGGAAGAGGGACATTTGAACTGGGTTGCAAAAGGTAAGATTTGTATATAGAGCGAAGAATATTTAAACCACAGGAAATAGCAGGATTTAAGACCTAGAGGAAGAAGTGCTTAGAGCATGCTTCGGGACCCATGCATTGTCCCATTTACCTGGTACATGTAATCTAGTCCTGTCATCGTTCTGTAAGTACAGATAGTATTCAAAGACAAAGATGAAAAGGACCACAAAAAGTGTCACCTTCGAGAATGTTATTTTAACTACAGATTAATTTTTGTCTTGTTTTATCTTTTAGGCGATTGCTTGGAATCATTACCAAAAAGGATGTGCTAAAGCATATAGCACAGATGGCGAACCAAGATCCTGATTCCATTCTCTTCAACTAGAATCACAGGGTTGTACTGGATATAAAACAGGAAGGACATTGCAGACCATGGATATATTTTATTAACTGGGTACCCAAAAAACATTTCCCACATTTGGATGGTGAAGTTATATTTGTGTGTTGTCTCTTTCCTACAAGTTAACCAGTTGCACTACATAATCTCTGGAAATTAATCTTCTCTTTAGGAGAAAATTCAGTTAGGCTTCTGTGATATTGCATTAGGAAGATTTCATGAAAGAGTAAACAAGATTGCTATGGTTTAATTCTTTTTCTTTCTTTTTCTAAAGATTTTTTTAATTTACAACATAAGTATTAGCCAATATGCAATCACTGAAAACTATGCAAGAAAAATTCCAACCGTCCTGACCTATAGCCTGCAGGAAGCTCATGAAAAAGTCACTTTTTTGGACTCTGTCATTGGTGGAAGATGAAGTGTAAACCAGGGACTTTGCTTTTCCAACCACAGAAAGGAAAGCCAGAAGGAAAATAGGAATGGTATTTTCCAGACTGTGAATTCAGTTCAAATGTTATCTTGTTCTTGTTACAATATTTAGCATTATTAGTTTATGTGTGTGTATGTGTATGTTAATTTTAATACCTGATTATAAGACAATGCTGCTTTGGTTAATCTCCTCTAAATGAATGTAGAGAGGTTGACTTTTATAGCTTGCTTGTTCCTGGTACTCTTTTGAAGTGCACAAAAGATAAGTTATAGAATTTTCTCCTTGTCTGCAAAAAGGGTAATTTTCCAGATGGCCTTTGTTAGCTAGTAGACAAGGACTTTGCCACGAATTTGTTAGTAGCAAGGAATGATTTCTCCATCTTCCGTGAAACGAATGATTAGTAAAGTTCTAAGCAAAGTCAATGACCAGGACTTTCACATTTTTGTGAGGTCCCAACTCTTACCCAGATGCCACCTCCATGAGTGATGGTGCTTTTGGCTTCTGGAATATGTAAGAATAGTAAAGGGAACCAAGTCTAGACTGCATACTGGTAAACCAGGGAAGATCCCGAACTGTATCTGCGTTCTCATGCATTCCTTCATAACAACCACCAGTACTAAAATGACTGGGCACTCATGCCTCCTCCCAGTGTTAAGTACATATATATAACAGGCCAGTGTTGTCCCCGTGATCGTGAATTTAGGCTTGGGGTACTTTCAGGTATATTCAAGGCATTGGAACAGGATAGGCAGCTGTGACTCTCTTGAGGCTCCTTAGAATTCTAAATAAAATGCAGAACCTTCCTGAGACCCAGGGGTGTGGACAAGGCCTGGTGACACCAAAGGTGCTTGTATACAATTGAAAAGGTGCCTGTCTCAATTTCCTACCACCTTTACTGCAGTAGAAAATATCACACTCTAGGGACACCTGGTGGAGTTACAGAGCCACCATCATCATTCCGACTACTGTTTCGTTTTCTACAGTTTTACCCACGTGCTGTTGTTCCCCCTCCATTCTCCCTTTCCCACGCCTCAGTCCTGAGTACTGTCTTTGGGATTGAGTAGTGTGCCCGGTTAATCGTTCCTGTTACAAAAAAATAACTCCCAGGGCTAGTTAAATTGTAAACCCAGCCTCTACAATCTTACAGCCCATGGACGAGAGGTGACGCACAACCATTTGCTTTGCTTTATAGCCCAGTAGCTCCATTTCCATGCTGACGCCCACAGCAGTGAGACTCAAATGCTAGGGGTGGGAGTTGAGCCTTTCCCATTTTACAAGTCTGTTCCCAGCGCTTCCCACCATGCTTCTAGCCTAGAATCAGCAGTCACTCGGCACAGCCTCTCCTCCCACTCCAAGCACCTCAGCGTACCTCATTTTAAAAGTTGTCTATCTCTGATTCTAGGATTTTTTACCCCTAGTTTCTTATCTTTCCAAAATCTGAAATTCTTTTATTGCCTAGAACTGGGGAGCCAAGGCTTATTTTGATTTTTATCTTTAAAATATCAAGGCAGTCACCAGAGTTTCTCCTTTTAAGTATATCACTCTAGCATTTTAATGAAAAAGACAAAAACCTCCCTAGGTTATATTATATTATAGTCACGACTCAGTAACTTCACGTCTTTTGTCCCTTCTGTACCACTGATTCCCTCACACGAGATGAGGCTATTTGCCTGACCACCGCGTCTGTTGTGCGCAAATCAAAGTTCTTATGTGTGTACTTCTGGTTCACTACCTGTCTTTTCTTATCAGCCGTCCAACTAAAGTTTGCAAAACAGGAAATGTTAGTATCTCTGGTATTTGGTGATGGTGAAAGGTTTGGTCGCATTTCATAGTACAGCAGTGATATGGAGAGTGTCTAAGTTTGCCTTTGCGTTTCTTCTAGGCTCTGTTTTTGATTTGAGACAGATGAGCCAGTGTTCAGGTGCTACTTCAGAGAATAAATTCAAGAAATCAGATAACACTGTGCCAAGGTATACTTTCTAGATACTAAGCACCGATTGGCCCTCCAGAGAATAATATCCCTTTGATACCTCACTCCTGATAAATCTCATTCATTAACCTCAGCTTCTCAGGAATCCTTGTAACTCGTATGCTAGAAGTAGCTGTAGTGTATGGTATCCATTATATGTCCAGTCCGATGGTTTGGCTCCAAGTTTGGCTAATTGTGGTAGAGCTCTCTGCTAGACTGCTAGCTCAGCACCTTAACCCTCAGAGTTTCTTGTCTTGAGGCAAAGGAAAATGTTCTTTCTGCCATTGCCAATTCAGCAGTTGGACATACTTAAACCAACAAAGCTGATATAGGGGGGTCTGTCAGTAGTCTCAAATGGCCACATACCTCAGTGGCAAAAGACTGGATAATCTGTGATTTAAAAATTAGTATGAGCCGAGACCAGTCGATTCTGGTAATAAGAAAGAAGGTTTCCCGACACACGGAAAGGATTTACAAAAGAATGCCAATAAGTGCTTCGAGAGAGTTAGGGCTTTCCAAGGCAAAATATCTGGTAGGCATCCAGGCCACGAAAGGAATGAGAGTCTATGGATTTGTAAAAGTCTAACTGCTATATTTTGTATCTTCAGATCTGTGATGTAAAGAATTAAAGAAGCCGAAATAGTTAAGGCATGATTAGTTACGCCACTGGCAGAAGCAGGGGACTGAACAAGCAAAATAATGGCCACTTTTAAGATCACTTCTA
>NW_021703779.1:43478818-43586464 GCF_005190385.1 Monodon monoceros
AGGGGACTGAACAAGCAAAATAATGGCCACTTTTAAGATCACTTCTATTTGGATGTACGTTCAGACACTCCCCCTATTTTCTGGCTCTGGTGTCCTTCAGGCTCAGCCCAGCTGTGGAGTAGAGGTGGTATAATCCACAGAGCAGATATCCTCTGGTGGATAATCTGACATTGATGGTACTTTGGATTTGCCAGCTGGCAGAGCAGTCGATTAATTTGCTGATGGAACTGCAAAGCAGTTCCGTTCTTTTGGCACCAGAGGCTGAATCTGAACCCTTTACAGGAAGAGCAGAGAAGAAGCATAAATGTCTCTAGCAAGTCTTCAGTTGTGCTTGAACACAAGAATGATAAAGTAATGGGGACTTTGTGTGGTCTAAGGCTGTGAAGTAATTCTTAACTATGAACTTATGAACCCATTCAGGTGTCGGGGGAGCAAATGTGTTTTTTAAAACAGCGTGCAAGAGAGTCGATCAGGGAATGTAATCACTGCTGTATGTTTTAAGTATTTGGATCACCTGTCCCGGTTGGATCCTGACCTTGATTTGTTTAGTTAGGTGATGAGTAGGAAGGTGTACTTGTTACCCCACAATATCTTTTGGTTTTGTTTTTTAATAAATCACAAGGAGTGCAGTTTTTGAAGTTGAGTTTTTAATAAATGATAGTGAAGACAGTTGAAAATTGGACATGACCAGTGTGTTTTATATTGCCAGAGTACTTACTGATGACTGACCACATTGTATTGTGAGGAATCGGTTTACTTTCACTGGATCAGAGCCAAACGCAGGCCACTCATCTGTTCAGAGAAAGCAGGAGAGCATCTTTCATGGTGGTGCATAGAGTATTGAGCTCTTAAAAACTCTGAGAAAAAATGAGGAGTTCAGAAAGTAAAGGGGAGGTGAAATATTGAGTCCTTAAAAAAAAGGTGTCTAAATATGTGGTCTGAACTTCAGTGTCCGACGACCTTGATTTTTTTTTAACCACCTCTGGGATAACCTGGATTCCCTTTGGAGAGAGAATGGAAAGTTATGGCAGTGGAAAAAGCCTAGTAAGCAAGTATACGAGTTCTTGTAAGATGGTGGGAGGAAGGCCATTCCATGCCCCAAGCCAAACACCCCGACATTTATAAACTGCTTGATCATGTGCCTCAAGGAGAGAAAAAATTAGTAGTCTCTCAAAGACCAGGCTTTCCAAGCAACCAAGAGGCTCAAAGCAGCATTTGGTGGAGGCAGTCTACTTTTGTGGAGAGGGCTGACCCAAGACCAGACCCTCTTGCGGAGGAGGGCAGCATCTACTGCCATTGCCTGAGTGATAAGCTTTAGGAAGCTTATCTTGAATTCTGATAGCAAAATATTTTAAAAATCTATATTGTTAGCCTCCCTGGTATGTACTTATTGTAGATTAAAAAGAAAAAGGTGAGGCTTTCTCAGAGCTCAGGGAGCTGTGTAAATTTGACCTGTGGTAACCACTGAGCTGTGCTCAGCCTCGATTTTTGTTGCTTGCCCCAAGGGGAAGAGTTCCTGGACTAGTAGGTGTTAGCAACTTCAAGTTACTCCCTAAATGTTTGCTGGTCACAGTCTCATTTCTAAACATCTGCATCTTGGCAAAGTTTTGAAGTGACGTAGGGAGCAAAATCGGGTTTTCCACCTTGTAGTCTGATTTTGCCAAATCACCCAAGAAAGAAAGAAGGTCTATGATGTGCGGAGTTTGCGTTTCTTGGATGGGACCTATCAGGTCATCCAGCCCAATCCCGCAGTCTTAAATTCCTACCTCTAAGTTCCTGCCAAAGGGTCTTCAGCCTCTGGGTGCACACTCATTGAATGAATGCCTTGCCTAAAGTTTGGCCTTTTAAGGGGAAGAAAGTGTGTGATGGTATAAAAATATGAGGGTTTAAATAAATGATCTCTGCCTCTCCTCCTCTTTCCTCCCCACCCCTGTCTCTCCTCACCCCAATACCCTGAATTCAAAAAATTTTCTCAGTTACTCCAAGTGTATTGTTTTGAATGTGGACCTTGGGGAGGGAGAGGATCATTCTGAGAGTAGAGAATGGAAGATACTTCTGAGCTGATGGGACCAGTGGGGCTTTGCTCCACTGTAGGGGCTAAAGCCAATGGTATCTGTTGGCAGTGTCCAGGGCTTTAGCATCTTAATGCAGACATGTGAAGTATTCATTGCTAAACCTTGTTATCATCTACTAGTCCAAACCTGTTGAAAGTCAGAGGCGGTCTAGGGTTTGATGAGTGAAATGCCACCTGGCAGAATGGAGATAAGGGAATGGCCCGAGATGGTTTTGTCAGGGTAGGAATGTTTAGCCTCATTATCTTATTGAGTGTACCTCAAGTATATGGTCCTTCAAGAGTGTTCCTTTTCCCTCCTCCATTTCACTTTATCCCTTCTCTCTCTTTCCCATTGTCCCGCCTTTTTAGCACTCAGATTTTAATAAATATTTACTTTTTATTATATATTTGGTCCCTTGGGACTATGTAATGATTAAGAATTAATTTCATTCTAGGTAAAAAAATGATGTGTTTAATGTTTTGTTCTTTTAAACTGTCTTTTGAAGCTATGCTGCTAACCAGGTACAGGCCAGAAAGGAGTTGGGCTTGACGGACAGCACCCTGGTCATGTCACCTAAGGATGCCATTGATGTAATGATGGTGACTCTTCTTCATTTGACCAAGGCCAGCCTCCTGCTCTTACCTCTGTCCATTCATTTCTGGCTGTGGGAAAAATACCACCTGTCAGGTGAGCCAGTGAGGCCAGGAGGATCAGAGGGGCCGGTTCCAGCCCATAGACCACTATATGAATGTCTCTGTAATAAGCTCATTTGTAGGGCCGGCTCCAACTGCAGTAGCCAAAGAAAACCTGTCTGACTCGACATTTTAGTTCCTGAGAGTTGGTAAAAGTTCAACCGAAGCTAAGGTATAGACATTAGCAGTAGCTAGGCGTCCAGAAACTAGAGTCAACTAAAGCTAATAGAGTTTCCACAGGAAACTTGGTGCTGAGCTGTTCAGAGCAATTATTTATCTGAGTGCTGCCAACCCTTTAGTCACGCTTTCTTAGCTTTATTCTAACTTTTAGAGACATTGGTCCCTGTTCATAGGCACAGCCTGTACCAAAGCTGTGGCTCACTGCACAGTTCATTCTGCTCCCTGGTCAAGCATAGGAACATAGTCTAAAAAGGAAGATGTGGGCTGGGGAGTTAGGAGACCTGGTTTCTATTCCCTGTGCTTCTACTAACTAGCCTCGAGATCTTAACCGCTCTGTGCCTCAGTGTTCCCATCTGCAAAATGGGGATAGTGTTAATTGCCCTACCTACCTCACAGGGTTGTTGTGAGGATAAACTGAGACAATGAAAGGAAAGTACTTTGACAAGTAAGTGCTATGCAAATTGTAAGAAAAGGAAACAATCACGTTAAAGGCAATGGAATGGACTTTGGCAGAAAGGTTAATGGGATTGTCCAGCCCTTTCTCTGTGTGGCTTAAACCCAGGTCGCCATTGCTTTATACATTTTTCACTTAGCACAGATTTGTAATTATGCATGTAATAAAGCACAGCCTTATCCAACTTGGTGTCTGGTGTGTTTCTGAAGACTCTCAATTTTGTAGCTATTGATTTCTGATCATAAAAGCTCGGTGTGGAGGTTGGGGAAGGATAGTGTAAAAGGTACCTGCAAATTCCTGCTAGAAGGCTCACTTCTTAAAACGATTTATTAAAGACTTAATTAGTTTTACAGATCGAGTAATACTTTTTACCATAAGGAGACAAATGAGGAGCACCTTGTATTTTCTGAGAGATTCCAGATACCTCATTCATTATGGCTACTTAAATGTTCCTGTCTCATACATTGGTGATCCTTTCCTGATGAAATGAGGATTAGCTGGAGCCGTGTTTTTTCCCTCTCTTTTTAAGCTTTTAATGATGTAAGATTATGGGCTTTGACAGGCCTCTTGCCTATAGTCAGTTCTTACAAGGAGTAGGATGGGTGATGGAAATGTTCCTCCAATGAATAGTAGGGCTAGTAGTATCCTCGCTATGGTGGGTTGGGATTAAAATGTTTTCTGTGGGAAACCCTTTGAAGTAACTGAGGAGTGGGGCTTTTCGGGGAAGTGGTTGAATATGCAAACATTTCCATTTCACACCTCTCTGGAACCCAGAAAACAAAGGAAAGCTATACTTTGAAGTATGGTTTTCCTACTTTCTCGCTCTATTTTTCCTGTATCTGATTCCTCCTCCCCTCTCCCTCCCTCTCTCTGTTAGCCAGACCACCAGGAAGGCAGTTTACTGTGTGTCCAAGTTTTCATTTAAGAGTTTCTCCCGTTGACATTTGATTACATCTGCACTGGTGTTGACTTGATACCTTGTTGCTACCAAGAACTTTAATGACTTTGGCCTACTTGGTATCATTTCAGGAAGGACACCTCTATGTATAAATAACTCCCTCATAAGCCTGAAATTCCACAAGGAAACTTCAGTTTTTGATGTTATTTATCATTTTACTGGACCCCTTCCACACTTATCATCATCCCGGCCTCTAATCTAAATACCTTCTAAGAAAAAAAAACACTGCATCTAGCTGTTACCAGCTCTCAACAACTTGCGAAGAATTAGAGTATCATGTCTAGTTGCTGTAGGGCTCAGATAAAAATGGCTTTGATGGAGTACGAGGTACAGATGAATCCATCATCTAGTACAGGAGCTGCCCAGAGAAGAACCTGGAAATGACCACCAGATGTCAGTGCAATCATTAAAATACTGGTATAGCTCTGGTTTGGTCAGAAAAAAACTGTGTCTGAGGGTAGTAGGCAGGGCAAAAAGCGTTAATTCATACATACAGCTAGATGCTGGGAATACAAAATTCAATCACAAGGTATTTCTTAGTTGATCAGATATTCTCTTTTTAACGTATGTAATAAACTGTGTTTCTCTTATTGTTAAAACAAGTCAATCACATGGCAGTCCCTGCCTTTAAGGAGCCTATCGTCCTGGTGTCTGAAAGTTGTAGTTTCTTTTTAGAAGCAGTGCCTCAGATAAAAACAATGAGGAAAGGACTCCAGTTCTTCCTTCATTAGGATCGCCATATAATTTATTGTGTGACTAAGACACTTCTGACAGTGGGATGGTGGTGTTAATAATTACCCAGGGACAACAGGCTCAAACTGGGACTATCCCAGGTGTGTTAGTCAGCTCAGGCTGCTATAACAAATGACCATAGACAGAGTGGCTTATAAACAAAAGAAATCGATTTCTCACAGTTCTGGAGGCTGCAAATCTGAGATCAGGGTGCCAGCATGGTGGGGTTCTGGTGAGATCCCCTCTCCCAGGTTGCAGACTACAGAGTTGTTGTATCCTCACATGGCAGAAAGAGAGCTAGAGCGCTCTCTGGGGTCCTTTTTATCAGGGCACTAATCCTGTTCATGTTCAGGCTCCACCTTCCGGACTTCATCACCTCCCAAAGGCCCTACCTCCAAATACATTGAGAGTTAGGATTTCAATGTATGAATTCGGGGGTGACAGAAACATCCAGTCGATAACACTGGCAAACCAAGAAGTGTGGTCACCCCCTCTTCCTGAGGGATCTCCAGCTCCTGTCCTTTGGACTCTAGCTCCAGGGCTCCTAAGTTCCTTCCCTAGGATCAAAGGTTCTGCCCTTCCCTTGAGCTCCCAAAGCCCCTCTCCTGGCCTCTCTTCCCTCCTTCATAATAAGCAATCTCCTCTTAACTGCTACTGGGACGTGGGGTAGAGAGGTGTTCAGACAACCACAAAAAAATTTTATTCTCAAAAATAATAATAGGACTCTGAGCAGAGAGCAACATTCAGGGTAAGAGAAAGACACTTATGGCTTTTGGGTTCCCTTAGGCCTCCTCAAGCTGTTGGGTTGAGGAAGTTCTGTGTCTATACATTGCCCACTGCTAGTGTCTCTAAGTAGACATTTTAGGATCTTAATTCAGGAGGCTGCAGATAGAATAGAAGACGGAGAGAATGGAAAAAGCATAGAATTTGGAGCCAGGGGACCTGGACTTGAGGCTTCCTATAAAGGAATTGCTACCTTTCTCCATCAAACAAAACTCAGGATCTCTGAGATTGGCCTTGGAGGAAGAGTCTTCTCTTGAAAAGGGGCTCCTGGACCACACAGTGCAGCTGTGTGTTCCATAAGATTCTCCTTCCTGTTGAGACAATCTTTCTGGTTACCTCACTGGCCTTGGGGTGTAGTGGAGATCACTCCTTTTTAATATTCTGGTCTGAAAGTGCCTCTATAGCACAGCTGAGACGGAGGTAGAACTTTTAATTTAAAAGTTTGGGGAAAATGAAGCCATCGTGATGTGCAATGAGCTCATCGGGCTGACCCTGACTGTGCAGCAGAATCATCTGAAATGGGTATTAAAATATAGATTCTTGGTGGTTTGGTGCCAGGTCTTGGACTAGTATTTGAAAAACCATATGGGGGATATTACAGGCTTCACCCTGCCCTGAAGCTTTATCAGACTTCTACGTGGTGGGCATCAACTTAGTACCACCTGGGAGAATTCATTGTCCCTCCTCTTGTTCACTCTTGTATCCCAAGTGCCAGATAGAGCGCCCAGCACAGAGCAAGACCTCTGAAAATGCAGTACTGGTAGAATAGCAGCCTGTGTAAAACTTGCCTTCTTAGTTCCTGTTGCCTGCCTGAAGATGTGTCTCTTCCCTAGATGTATACCACCTTCCAGGGACACCAGGCTTACCCACCCCCAAGCAATTCTTATAATTTATACTACAAGTCACAACCTGATAAGCACCATCTCATACAACCTTTGTAAGTGAGGAAGAGCATGTTTATTTCAGGCTCTGCTACTTATTCACCGTGTGATTCAACCTCTGTGACCTCAGTAACCTCATCTGTAAAGTAGTAATGATGATAAAACCTGCTAATTGGACTGTTGAAATGAATGAAACTAGGTAAGAAAACAGGGTTTTACAAGTTGGCTATACAAACATCATTGTTATTCATTTGGTCCTGAGGGCTAAAGGAGGTAATGTATGAGAATAGTCAGTTCGCTCAACCAGTATTTATTGAGCACCACTAGGCAATGGAGATTCAATGAAAGGAAAAAACAGACCCATTCCCAAGATGACAATCCAAAACACAGTCACTGCTGGCATCAACCAGCAGTCTATTCTAATGACAAAGAGATTTTTTTCCAAGTCCGATGTCTGTGGGCTTAGCAGCCTCTGCTGAGTATTAGCAGAATCTTGGCACCTCCTCTCCCACCAAAATGTTTTCCAATTATTTCTGCCCCTGAGACTCTGGAATCAGGGCATCCCAGCTACACTCAAACCAGTCTGTCAGCTATGGTTGTCAAGAGGGATGCACCTATATTTTTTCCCTCTAGCTCCAGCCCCCACTTGACCACAGCTGAAGCCTGCAAAGCCACTCAGAGAACCCTTCCCTACCCCAGGTATCACCCAGCCTGAGAAAGTCGATTGTACCCTTTCCTTTCTTGCCTGTCCTCCAGCATAACTTCTCTTTCTAGTTCTAGTTACTCCCTCGTATGTGGGTGAATACCAACAGATGCGGCTGTGTGAATATGGGGAGTGGAGAGGAGGGTTGTCTACACTAGCAGCAATATACTTAGAAATATTTTGTTACACAAATACCCTTGAACTTCACATCAACCCCGTGAGATAGGCAAAATATGAGGATACTAAGACTAAGACTTGTTTGTGATTTGCTCAGTATCTCAGAGGCAGGAAGTGTTGTAACAGAAGCTGGAACTCAGTGTTTTTGACCCCAGATCCAGACTAATCTTATGGCTACGTGTTCCTGTTGATCCTGACTGTTTCTAGGCCAGTTTATGGGAAGAGAGTAACAGGAGCCTGCCTGGTTGGGCAGTTGGCCTAGTGTTAAAAATTTACTGTGGGTAAGAATCTGTATAGAGGCGTGTAGAGGTGATCAGAAGCAATCCTAGGAAGGGGATCTCCAAAGAGGTTTTTTTAAAAATGTGCTTGTGTAGAAAAGTGAGAAGTGGGGATGGATTAGGGTTGGGGAGCAGTGTCTGGGGGGCCTGTATTTACTAATTGACTTCCCTTTGTATTATTTGAAGTTTTTACTGGGAGCATATGTCACTTTTATATTTTTTTAAAAGTAAACATCCAGGAAAGAAAACTATTTTTATATGTGGCTATAAATATGTGTTCATCTCATCAGTTGGAAGCTAAATTTGTTTTTCTTGCAAACTAATGATAAATAAAGAAAATTAAAGCCTCAGGTCCAGTAAATGGTTGTTATGATGAGAATTCCCATCCCCAGTAGGG
Source organism: Monodon monoceros (assembly GCF_005190385.1). Classification (NCBI taxonomy): domain Eukaryota; kingdom Metazoa; phylum Chordata; class Mammalia; order Artiodactyla; family Monodontidae; genus Monodon; species Monodon monoceros. The sequence goes on from NW_021703779.1 coordinate 43,487,108, forward strand.
GAGCCATATGACTCATGCAGGCACAGGGGCTGTTTTCTTTCATATTCTAACACAGCAGACAGAATGATCCTTTTCAAAGATAGATCATGTCAGTTGCCTGATTTGAAACCCTTTGGTAGCTTCCCATTACATCCAGAGCAAACCCAAACCCCTTACCCTGGCCTCTGAGGCCTTCCATGACCTTCATCTGGCCTATCTTGCTAACCTCATGTTATGCGTTGAATTGTGTCCACCTAAAATTCATGTGTTAATGTCCTAACCCCCAGTACCTCAGAATGTGACCTTATTTGGAAATAGGGCCCTTGCAGATGTGATTAAATTAGGATGAGGTCATACTGGAGTAGGTCGGGCCTTAATCCAATATGACTGATGTCCTTATAAGAAGGAGAAATTTAGAAGCAAGTGCGCGCACACGCGCACACACACACACACAGAATGCCAGGTAAAGATGAAGGTGGAGATTGAGGTGATGTGTCTACAAGCCAAGGAAGACCAAAGTTTGCCAGCAAACCACCAGAATCTAGGAGAGAGGCACAAACAGATTCTCCCTCACAGCCATAGAAGGAACCAACCCTGCCAACACCTTAATCTTGGACTTCTAGCCTCCAGAACTGAGGCAATAAACGTTTCTGTTGTTTAAACCACCTGGTTTGTGGCACTTTGTTATGGCAGCCCCAACAACCTAATACACCTCATCTCTTAGTGTTCAGCCTCTCTCTCACTTGCTACCAGCACACTCCCTTTTTTTTTTCTTCAGTTCCTCACACACCCAGTTTATTCCTGCCTCAGGATCTTTGCACTAGCTGTTTCATTTTCCTCAAATGTACCTCCCTCAGACTTTTGCATGATTAGTACCTTCTTATTATTCAGTTTAAATGACCTCTCTTATAGAAGCCTTCCCTCACCTCCCAGTCATTCTTAATTACTTCACGCTCTTTTTTCTTCAGAGTAGTCATCGTCATCTGAGGTTTTCTTAGTTATGTGTTTATAGTATATTTCCCCCAATTAGAATGTAAGTTCCATAGGGATTTTTGTCCACCACTATATGCCCAGCTTCTACCTAGACGTACCTGGCACACTATAGGCAGTCAATAAATATTTATTGAATGAATGATCGAATGAATGAGAAGAGTTCTTCACTGATAGATTTGTTTATTAAGCATTTATTGAATCTCTACTACTTGACAGCCACTCTGACAGAACTCGAGGCACAAAGGCAAATAAGATAGGGTCCCTGCCCGCTGTCTTTCTAAAAGTCTGTGGCTACTGCCAGATCCCAATACTGCTGTAGTAGAAAGAGCATAGGCTTTGGAGTCTGACAGGCCTAAGTTCATGTCCTAACTCTCAGTTACTAGCTGTGTGATCCTGGGCAAGGCACCTAACCTCTCTGTACCTCGGTAATCTTTTCTGCCAAAGGGGGATAATGTTAATACCTAACCTAGAGAGTTGTGGTAAGAAATAAATGAGACAGATAATGTGTGTAAAAACCTCAGCAGTGCCTGGTACCCAATAATGCTTTAAAAGGCATTCTAGGGGCTTCCCTGGTGGCACAGTGGTTGAGAGTCCGCCTGCCGATGCAGGGGACACGGGTTCATGCCCCGGTCCGGGAGGATCCCACATGCCGCGGAGCGGCTGGGCCCGTGAGCCACGGCCGCTGAGCCTGCGCGTCCGGAGCCTGTGCTCCGCAACGGGAGAGGCCACAACAGTGAGAGGCCCGCGTACCGCATAAAAAAAAAAAATGGCATTCTACTTCTATTTCGCTCTAATTAAATAACCAGGGCCCTTCTGCTCACAGTTATTTGCCTCCCTTTGGGGGAAATTAACTATTCCCCAAGACAGTAGTAGAAATAATTTGGTCTAAAGGGATTCCCTGGATGGCCCCAGTACTTGTATCAGGGATCTCCGGGGAGCCATTCAAGTGGAGAAGACACATGTTGGAAATAAACACCCAACCTACTTCCCTTCATGCCCCATTATGAGGTAGTCATTCATTCATTCGTTCCTTCATTCATTCAGCAACTATTTATTGAACATCAATTCTGTCCCAAGCACTGTGTTGAGTGCTGGATGTACAGCAGCCAACAACACAGACATGGTCCTTGTCTTCACAGGGCTTACAGGCTAGTAGAGGCTCTTTGTTTCTTTTCCTTGTACTCTTTCAGCAAATATTTATTGGGCCTGGTACTTCCAGGCTTTTGCTATCTAGAGAGAATAGTGACATCATGCCACTATCCGTTGTTACCCGAGATGACCAAGTAGCCCTGGATCTGGGGCAGCCATAGGCAATGGTGTTCATCCTTGGGGTTTTGCAGGCTTAGGAACCCTCCACAAATTAGCATTTAAAAAATTTCCACGTATTGAGTGCTTGCTTTGTTTGAAGTGGTAGATTCCATGCTTTACATCTATTGTTTTGTTTAATCCCCACAACCTTGAGAAACAGATACTGTTATTATACCCTATGTCAGCTGAGGAAAGGGATGCTCATGCTGGTGGGAGGGTGAAGTGACTCGTCCTAGGTTATACAGTTAGGAAGTGGTGGAGGTGGAATTCAAGTCTAGGTCTGTATGACTCCCGAGCCTCTTTCTATAATACCACGACGCTTCAATATTTCCATAGGCTATTGGCTATTTTTGCTAAGGAAGCATTACACAGGACTGACTTACTGAAAGCTAGGAGAGCTCTTTTTTTTTTTTTTCTGTACATGGGCCTCTCACAATTGTGGCCTCTCCCGTTGCGGAGCACAGGCTCCGGACACTCAGGCTCAGCGGCCATGGCTCATGGGCCCAGCTGCTCTGTGGCATGTGGGATCTTCCTGGACTGGGGCACGAACCCGTGTCCCCTGCATTGGCAGGCAGACTCTCAACCACTGCACCACCAGGGAAGCCTCCCAGGAGAGCTCTTGAAAGAAAAAATAGGACATTAAATAGAAAGGAATCTCCAAGTTTCCATACCTTCTTTTATTAGTTGTCTATTGCTGTGTAACACTATTGCCACAGACTTAGTGGCTTCAAACAGTACACATTTATTATCTCACAGTTTCTGTGGCTCAAGAGTCTTGGCGAAGCTTAGCTGGGTTGTTTGCAAGGCTGAAATCAAGGTATTGGCCAGGGCTGGGCTCTCATCTGAGGCTCACCTGGGGAAGAATCCACATCCAAGCTCACATGATTATTCATAACATTCAATTCCTTGTGGGCTGCCCCACTGAAGGCATCAGTTCCTAGCTTAGTGTCAGCCAGAGGTCACTCTTGCTTCTTTGCTGTATTAGTTAGGGTTTGCCACAGAAACAAAACCCATTGTGTGTGTGTGTGTGTGTGTGTGTGTGTGTGTGTACAGATATGGACAGTGAGAGGGAGGCGGGGGAGAGAGAGAGAGAGAGAGGAGGTTATGAGGAATTTGCTCATGTGATAAGGGAGATGGCAAATTCAAAGTCCACAGGGCGGGCCAGCAGGCTGATGACCCAGGGAAGAGCCAATGTTGTAGTTTAAGTCCAGGAATTCCCTATTGCTCTGGGGAGGTCAGTCGTTTGTTCTACTCAGGCCTTCAGCTGATTGGATGGAGCCCACCCACAGTATGGAGGGCAATCTGCCTTGCTCAAAGGCATCAATTTAAATATTAATCTCATACAAAACCAGCAGAAACATCCAGAATAATGTTTAACTAAATATCTGGGCACCGTGGTCCAGCCAAGTTGACACTTAAAACTAACCATTACACTTGCCATTGTGGGCCTCCCCAACATGACCACTTGCTTCATCAAAGCCAGTAAGGAAGAGAGTGTCCTAGCAGGAGGCTCCTTACAAGATTATGCAGCATAACCACAGAAGTGCTAACCTGCTACTAGTGCCATATTCTGTTAGAAGAAAGTCACAGGTCCTGCCCGCATTCAAAGGGATGGTGATGATGGGGGTTCTGGGGGCCATGTTAGAGCCTTTCTGCCACAGTCCACCTCTTGACTTCCAATGATTCACATCCCTCCCACATTCAAAATACATTCACTCCCTCCCAAAATTCCCCGAGGTCTCATCCCATTATAGTATCTGCTTAAAGTCCAGAGTATCATCACTTAAATCAGGTCCAGGTGTGGATGTGGTCCTTTAAGTACAATTCCTCTCAATATGATGATCTATAAAACTAAAGAGACAAATAATCTACCCCTATACAACCAACAGAAAATGGTGGGGAGGCATAGAATACCCACTATAGACATTTCCATTTGAAAAGGGTGCAGGGGGTCTTGGGAGGCATCAAAGGGTCCATGGCAATTTTGAAATCCAGCTGGGCAAATGTTAAATATTCCCTGATTAGTTCTGAATCGCTTGGTTCTGACCTCTGACTTATCCTTCCTTTTTCATGAAAGGTGGCACAAGTTTGCAGCTGAGTAGTTTTATCAGCCTGCTTCCTGCCAATAGAATTTTGGGGGGTCCAAAATTTCTTTAATTTTGTACTCTCTGTCTCAGTCCAAGCTAACAGTGTTTCTGCTGAAATAACTTTCTCAAAAACTTTAGGAGTCTTCAGTGGATTTAATTGAGGTTCACTCCATTAGAAAAAATACATACACACAGATCTGTTCAAGATAAGCTCCTCTCTACCTTGGACTCCTGAGATGGCTAGGTACATAGCTCTTAAGCTTCCTAGAGGCCCTATTGTTTGAAAGGTTCCGGGAGGCATACCCTTAATCTCTTGAAAGGGCCCATTGTATGAGTGAATAGCACTCTGATCCTTTGATCTTTCTGAGGTTTTAACAAAAGATTGTACAGCCACTCTCTCAGCCTTCTCTCAATGCCATGCTTTCTTAAGAGTGCTTGGAAGCCATTTCCTTCTTTCTTTCTTTCTTTTTTTTTTTTTTTTTTCGCCACACCGTGTGGCTTGTGGATCTTCCCCAACCAGGGACTGAACCTGGGGCCACAGCAGTGAAAGTGCTGAGTCCTAACCACTGGACCACTAGGGAAGTCTGCCATTTCTTAATCTTTGCATCTTCTGCCATCTGGAGCGGCTGAGAATCAATCATGTACTGGTTTCTTCTAGTTTTAACAGTTTTTTTCTTAATTTATTTCTCCCCTCACATTTTACTATGGGTAGCAAGAAAATACCAGGCCACACCTTCAACACTTTGCTTGGAAGTCTTGTTGAGTAAATATGCAAATTTATCACTTTCGTGTTCTACTTTCCACATTAACTTCAGGCAACAATTTCAATAAGCTTTTTTTCCACTACTTAACAGGGATTCCCCCATAACCCTGTGCCTGCCACACGGTAAATGCTTAATAAATTTTACTGTTGCTATTATTACATATACAAGAGGAAAAACAACACTTGTCTTCCAAGATTGTTGTGAGAATTTCATAAGATTATTTGTTAAACTGCCTGGTCTTTAGTAGTTATGTAGACCCCTTCCCTTTACTTCTGTTATGGACTATTTGTGTCCCTCTAAAATTCATATGCTGAAGCCCTAGACCCCCCCAGTATGGCTGTAATTGGAATAAGGAAGTAATGAGTTAAATAAGGTTGTAAGGGTGGGGCCCGGACCCAACCCAATAGGATTAGTGTCCCTTTAAGAAGAGACACCAGAGAGCTCACCCTCTCTTGCTCCCTCTGTGTACTTACTGAGGAAAGGCCATCCATGTGAGGACACAATGAGAAGGTGGTTGTCTACAAACCAGGAAGGGAGCTTTCATCAGAAACTGACCATGTTGGCACCCTGATCTCATACTTCAGCCTCTAGAACAATGAGAAAATAAATTTCTCTTGTTTAGGCCACCCATTCTATGGTATTTTTTGTTATGGCTGCCTGAGCTGACTAATACACCCTCCTTGGGTAAAGTTCTTAGAATCTAGCGATCAGAACCCACCTCCCTCAGTTCCCAACTGCTCAACAGATGACACTGGGACATGTGAAAAGCAACAGTCTGCTTTTTAAAACTATAATGTTCCGTTTTCTCTGATTATAAAATGTAGGATCATTGTCAAAAAATACAGAAAATCATAGTGAAGAAAGTAAAATTACCTATAATTCCTCCTCTCTGAGATACCACTGTTAAGGTTTTAGTGAATTTATTTTTAGTATTTGTTCTATATATTACAGTTTGTACATACACACACAGAATTAGAGTGATGCTGATTCATAGTGCCTTATATTTCTTTCTCCCATTTAATATTTATTAGAGCAGATTGCTTTTCACAGATGTCTTTTCCTCCAGAATGATTTCTCTCCTGGGCTTTTGACTTCCTGTTCTCCAGCCTATTCTGAGCCAGCTTCAGCCTGTTTCAGGCTCTGGCTCCAAGCCCAAAGGAGGTTTGCCCCCTGTGGACTTGCCTCAGGTCATATGACTGTTCAATAACTATGTTTTCACCTGCAACCTCACTGGGGAAGATGAGAAATGGCAGCTCTGGGAACAGGTAGAAGGAGTGAACCAGAATCTGTGACTCCCTTAAGTCACAGTTTCAAGCCCTTTTTTACTAAAGCACAGCAATAGCACGAGAGCCATAGGCTATGATTTGTGGCATGGGAGCAAGAGAATGCAAATGGGCACTGGGTGATAAGTTAGACCCAAGGTTAATAATGAGCCAATGATCAATGCCAAAAGTGAAGAACGGAGCTTTCAGTAAAGTCTGCTACCTACACAGATGTCTTTTGTGAGTGATTTTGGAGGAAATTAAGGAAAAGGGACTGAGTCTCATGGAGGGATTGCTTCAGAGAAAGGAGAAGAGATCAGCCACAGGAGGTAAGATACAAGTGAGATGCAGAGTACTTCAGTAACAGTGGGTTCTTCGAGCCAAAAGTGATCAAGTGACATTGAGAATATAGACATCTTGGAGAGACAGTCGAACTCCCAGGTCTGGGATAGGGGAAAATTTGTCAACTGACATATGGAATTTAAGCCTGTGGCCTCTGGAGTCAGACATACTGGTTTGAAAATGTGGCTCCAATACTTACTAGCTATGTGAACTCGGGCAAGTCAATTAAATACCCTGTACTTCAGTTTCCTCATCTGTTAAATGGGGATGATAACAGCACCTGTCTCATAGGTTTGTTGTGAGGCATAAAATTATTTTGAAGGTTAAATGAGAAGCTATTTGGAAATTACTTAGAATAGTACCTAAAACAAGGTAAGTGCTCAATGAAAGTTAATGTTAACTGCTAATATCATCATCTAGCTGGGTTACAGAAGTAATAATATATTTATTGAATATATAACTACCACATTTCCTCAATTCTATGAATTGGTATCTTTTTCAAATTTCTGAAATTGGGAATCATCACACCATTATTTTACATTTGCAGTCAAAGTCATTTTCTCCCCGTCCTGCCCCAAAAGAATCCAAAACCTGTCAGACTCCCAAAACCATGCTCTAGGTCAGTGTTTCTCAGACTTTCATGTGGGGACCTTGTTAAAATGCAGATTCTGATTCAGCAGGTCTGGGGTGGAGCCTGAGATTCTACAGTTCTAATGAGCTCCCAGGTAATACCATTGCTGCTGGTCCTTGGATCACACTTGAAATAGCAAGGGTCTAGATCTCTGGACCATAACCAGTCTGAGGCCAGAGAAACCATAGGTTGGAATGGGCACCATTTTGGAGTCAGGCCTCAAAGCAGCCTTCTTGATGTAGCAAACCCCTGGTCCACCAGGCCTGGGACTGAGGTTTTGGAATAGTGCTGAAATCTGCAGGTGAAAAACAATGTCTGAGGAGGATAGTGAGTGTTTCTAAATTAGCAACCTTGGTTACATGTAATAGTCGTGTCAGCCATTCTGAATCGGAACTGTTTAGAGGCCAGAAATTCCGGAAAGGAGATCTGAAGACCTTGGCCTTGTTGATTTTACCTCTAGGCAAACCTTACTAATTGGAGTCTTCTGCAGTCACTGCACACATACCCAATATGAAGGAACCAGACTGCTGGCCTCAGTTCTCCACCTAGAGTAAAACCAGCCCTCTAGCCATTCAGCAAACAAGTATAGTTTTCTCTTCTCCCTTCTTTCCTAATACCTTAAATAGTTAGGCATCAGGGTCTGGGGATTCTTTCTTTTCTTAAATTTTATTTTTAGAAACTTATTGTGATAGCATGTAACATGATAGCTACTCATAAATTTTCAAGTGTATGATATTGTTGTATTGTATGTATGTATTGTTGACTATAGGTACAATGTTGTACAGCAGATCTCTACAGCCTATTCATCTTACTTAACTGAAATTTTATGCCTGATTAATAGCTCCCCATTTCCTCATTCCCCCAGCCCCTGACAACCACCATTCCGCTCTTTATCAATTTGACTATTTTAGATACCTCATATAAGTGGAATCATGCACTTATATTTGTCTTTCTGTGAGTGGCTAATTTCATTTAGCATAATGTCCTCAAGTTTCATCCATGTTGTTGCAAGTGACAGGATTCCCTTCTTTTTTAAGGCTGAATAGTATTCTGTTGTATGTATATACGACATTTTCTTTGTCCATTCATCTTAATTCACAACATTTCTGCCATCTGGTTCCTCCTGTGTTAGTATATCCCTGACCCGTCTCCTGTACTGCCACAGCCTCCTACTGCACCCCAGCTCCACTGACTTCCCCATCCCAAACTGTTCTGCCCACTTCTCACAGTGATTTTTGCCTAAAATGTCTCCATTTCCCCCACTGCTTTAGTACTTTTCCTCCCCAATCATTCCTTTCCTGCACAAATTTTCCACTTCTGGTCAGGTCTCATCATTGTCCTAAGAACATTATCCCCATTACTGAATCCAAGCTTTGATTCATTCCATGCTTCCTATCCACAATACCTTCCCCCTTCCAGGAAAGGTTTTAGGAATAGCTAAGGGTAGCTACCATTTATTGAGTACTTACTCTATGCCTAACTCTGTGCTTGGCACTTTACATAGATTATTATTTACTATAATAGCCCTATGAGCTAGATATTTTCTAATTATTCCCATCTGATGTGAGGAAATTAAGGGTCAGATAATTTACCCCAGTCTGTCTCTATACATGTAGACTACACCTTTGTCTTTTCTTACTAATTCCCCCTCTCTCTCCCTCTCTGTTTAAATAACCAGCTCACTACTTTCAAAGCATATAGGAAATAAATTAACTAAGCTTTGGTCCCTTGAAGTGCTTCTGGATTCTGCTTTCATAAACACATTATTTATGGTTTGCTGTAGGGAAATGGTGCCTCTAAAGCTTTTGAAGGACTTTTAAGCCATTTTGTTCACATACATTGTTTAGCCATTCTCTGCAGTCTTTATTAGTATTGAAGTGCTCAGCACCCCCCTTCTTTCTGGATATTATAAAGCTGAACCTCAGCCATGCCCCGGCACAAACATTCCAGTCCCAAATGAGAGGACTCAGAATGAGTGCTGGTGCATTGGCATCTAGCAGAGTGAGACTCATGGGCACACAGCAGCGTCTCTGCAGCTCTGAGGACGGAGTGGGACTGATGGGGTTGGGGAGGAAAAGAGGGATTTTCCTTTTTACTCTCTATACTTCTTTATTGTTTGATTTGTCTTCATACAATGAATGTTATTTAGTACTTGTCTAACAAAAAGAGATACAATTATTTAATTAAAAATAAAGGACAACAGACAAAGAGGGAAGTTCGGAGAAAGACTGCAGAAGAATCATAATCATCCAAAGCTAGTTATCTCCAGGAATAAACAAGTGATGCCATTTGTGGTCTATCAGAATGACAACAAATATTTTAAAGTTTGATAATGCTCACGGTTGGCAAGCATAAGGGGAAATAGGTGCTACCCTCCACTGTTGATGGATGATTGGTACAGGTTCTCTGGAGGCGATTTTGCAGCGTGCATCAGCATTTACCATTTATGTATCTTTGACCCAGCAAGACTACTGCTAAGAATTTACCATATGTATATATACTCAAAAGCATGTCATGGTGTAAGCATATAAAGATACTGCAGAATTTTTCATAATGGCAAAACACTAAGTGTCCAGCATTGAAGTTTGGTTAAATAAACTGTGGTTCATCTATTAATTCTGAGAACATTAAGCAGCTATTTAAAACCAAGAGGTAGAGCTGTAGTGCTGATGTGGAATGATCTTTTTTAAAAATTTATTTTTTTGAAGTATAGTTTATTTACAATGTGTTAATTCCTACTGTACAGCAAAGTGATTCGGTTATACAGATATATTCATTCCTTTTCATATTCTTTTCCATTATGGTTTATCACAGGATATCGAATATAGTTCCCTGTGCTATACAGTAGGACCTTATTGTTTATTCTTTCTCTATATAATAGTTTGCACCTGCTAATCCCAAACTCCCAATCCATCCCTTCCCCACTCCCCCCTTGGCAACCACAAGTCTGTTTCTGTTTCATAGATAAATTCATTTGTGTTCATTAGATTCCACATATAAGTGACATAATATGGTATTTGTCTTTCTCTGACTTCACTTAGTATGATAATCTCTAGGTCCATCTATGTTGCTACAAAGGTCATTATTTTATTCTTTTTAATGGCTGAGTAATATTCCATTGTGTATACGTACCACATCTTCTTTATCTATTCATCTGTTGATGGACATTTAGGTTGCTTCCATGTCTTGGCTATTGTAAATAGTGCTGCTATGAACATAGGGGTGCATGTATAGTTTTGTATCAGAGTCTTGTCTGGATATATGCCCAAGAGTGTGATTGCAGGATCATATAGCAACTCTGCTTTTAGTTTTTTGAGGAAACTCCATACTGGTTCCATAGTGGCTGTACCAGTTTACAGTGATGTGGAATGATCTCAATGATTTGTTCTTAAGTGTGAAAAGTAGGAACTGTGACTATAGTATGCTACCACTTGTATCTTTCTTTTTCCTGGAAGAATACACAAAATTGTCAAAAGTAAAATTACATTTGGATAGAAGGACTAGGTTTCTGAGGCTGGAGAGTTGGTTTTTTTTGGCCATGCCCCATGGCATGCAGGATCTTAGTTCCCTGACCAGGGATCGAACCCATGCCCCCTGCATTGTAAACGTGGAGTCTTAACCACAGGACTACCAGGGAAGTCCCCTGGAGAGCTTTTAATCTAAGATTTTAACTATTCGTACATTACAAATATTTTATCATGTGTGTATAGCTTCTAAAGAAACAAAAATACCATTCTAAAATATCAAAGGGGGCACTGACAGACTTGAAAAGCTTGGTCCATGGACTCCAGGTTAAGAACATTTGTTTTAGAGGAAAGAGCCTGCCCAAATATTTAATGTTCCATCTCTTCAGTCTGGTAGTTTCCCAAGATCAAGGGCTCTATAGAGACACTGGTGGCAAGGTTTATATCCTGGAAAGTCACCCCTGGGCAAATAGTCTTTAGCAAACAAGGGCGATGTGAGTGTTAGAAAATTAGGGCATAGCTTTAACTACCAACTCAAGGTTTCTTTCTTTTAAAAAACCTTTTCATTTCTTAATTATTATAAACTCACAAGAAATTGCAACAACACAGAGAGGTCCTGTGTCCCCTTACCCAGTTTCCCCTAGCAGTAACATCTCACATAATTAAAGTGCATATCAAAAACAGGAAATTAACTGGTTCAATACAATTATCTAGACTTAGCTCTTACTCAGATTTTACTAGTTTTTGCATGCACTCATTTTTGGGGTATGTCTTTGTGTATAATTCTATTACATTTCATCACACGTGCAGATGGATATAACCCTCACCACAATCAAGAGACAGAAGTGTTCTGTCACAACAAAGGAACTCCCAATGTTGCTACTTTATAATTATATATTTCCTCTCATTACCTATATGTTCTTAGCTGTTCTCCATCTCTATATATAATATTGTCATTTTTGAGAATTTTATATTCTCAAAAGGAAATGGAATCACAAGGGATTAGCTTTCTTTCACTCAGCGTAAGCCCCTGGGGATCCATCCCTGTTGCTGCCTGTATCAGCAGCTTGTTTATCTTTATTACTGAGTTGTAATTCATTGGGTGGATGTATTACAATTTGTTTAATCATTCACCCACTGAAGGATGTTGGGTTGTTTCCAGTTTTGTGTAATTACACATAAAACTGCTTTGAATATTCATGTACACGTTTTTTTGTGTGAACATAAGCTTACATTTCTCTAGGATAAATACCCATGAGTGCAATTGTTGAGTCCTATAGTACAAAATTGCCAGAGTGTTTTCCAGGGTAGCTTTACCAGTTTTTGTTCCCACCAGGAATGTTATGAGAGTTCAAATTACTCCATTCTGGTCAGCACTTAGTATTGTCAGTATTCTTCATGTTAGCCATTCTAATAGGTGTGTAGTGATATTTCATTATGATTTTACTTTGCATTTCACTAATGGCTAGTGATGTTGAGCATGTTTTCATGTGTTTTTAGGTCCATATCGTCTTCTTTGGTAAAGTGTCTGTTCAAGTCTTTTGCCAATTTTTGAATCAGATTCTTTGTTTTCTTATTGTTCAATTTTAGAGCGTTCTTTATATATTCCGTGTACAAGTTTCTTGTTGGATCTGGGATTTGCAAATATTTTCTCACAGTTGATGGCTTGTCTTGTCATTCTTTTAACAAGGTTTTCCCACCGAGAAAAAGGTTTTAATTTAAAAAAAGTTTTAAAATGATGGGAATACAATAGGAGACTTAAAAAATTTTTTTAAAAATAAAAAAGTTTAATGTATCTATTTTTAATGGATTCTGCTGTTGATGTCATATCTAAGAACTCTTCCTCTAACCCAAGGTCACAAAGATTTCCTCCTATGTTCTCTTCAGAAAGTTGGTGGGAATGTAAATTGCTACAGCCACTATGGAAAGCAGTATGGAGGTTCCTCAAAAAACTGAAAATAGAACTACCATATGATCCAGCAATTTCACTTCTGGGTATTCATCCGAAGAAAACAAAAGCACTAATTTGAAAAGACACATGCACCCCTATGTTCATTGCAGCATTATTCACAACAGCCGAGATACAAAAACAACAAAAGTGTCCATTGATGGATGAATGGATAAACAAATTTATATATATATATATATATATATACACACACACACACACCCAATGGGTCTTTAATTGAAGGAACTCAAGAGATACAGACATTATTCACAGACATTTTTCACAAACTTACGTTCAGAAAGGTTCTGTGAGTTGCCTCAGTGGAAACTATATGGCTGACCTCTGAGAGTCCTCAGTTTCCTTATGTGTGAAATGAGGATGATGACTAACTGCCCGTACTTCATTTGGTCTGAAGAGCAAACAATATATCTTCATCAAGGCTTCTCCAGTTGCTAGCAAGAGAAACCTACTTAAGTTAGCTTAGTTAAAAGGGGGACTTATTGACTGTAGGGTATAGGGAGTGTCATGGAACACAAAATCATTGAGTGAAGCCATGTTTCAGGAGGGACTAAAGCTGTGAACTAGAAAGTTATCAGGAATCAAGGTAATTCTCTGTTTCTTTTAATAACCCTTTCAGTCCATGTGGTCTTTGTCTTTCCATATCTGCTTCAGTCTTCACTTCACAGTCAGAAGTCAATCCTGACTTCTCTGTTTTTCCATGAACTTGACTAAATAGAGCTTCCCTATTGGGTTTACAAGTCCTAGGTTTAAGTGACCAGCAGAGACTGACTAGCATCTCTGTATTCCAGTTCCAAATTCTCAGGATGGAATCTGGTTGTCCCAGCTTGGATCAGGGATCCTGTATGGTTCAATCAGCTTGGCCCAGAAGTCAGGATTACAACATGGATGCCGGGACCTTACCCCTATGAGGGGAAGGATCCAGTTGTCAGAGAATGGGGATGGCGGGTTTGTCAGACTTCTCAAAGCAGATAATGTATGAGAAATTATTGAAAAAATATAAATAGTGGATGATCCCAATAATGGCCATTGATTGTTTCTGTCTACTACCTTTTATCTCTATTTTTTTCTGGTAATAGATTCTATTTCTTGGACCATAAGGATGATGGACACATGATCCAAGCTGAATAGATCATGGTACCTCATCCCCTGGCTAAGCTCACTGTGCTCAGCCCTGCCATTTATCATATTTCTGGAATCCTTCTTCCCTCCATGATCTGGCCATTCAACCCCTCCCATCCTTTAAGGCTTTACCTTGGGCTTTAGTAGTGTTTATATTCTGTCCTGCAGAGTTGCACGGATTTCATGTTCTCTGCTGACTTTTCACTCTTGTCCCTAATACTATACACAGGGAAGTCTTTAGGGAGGCATCTGGGTCACTAGGAAAGGGATGTAAACTTTTCCCAGAAGTCTCCTAGCTGACCTCCTTTTATACTTCACTGGCCAGAACTGGCACCAATTACTGGTCAAGGAAAAGAGTGTTGCTGTAACTGTCATAAACCAATCATGGGCTCATCTCCTAGTGCTGGCCCACCCCTCCCTGAGGTCAAGAGTTCTTTGTTGGAGACTTGATCAGTGTTGGGGTTCTGTTAGCAAGAATATAGGAGAATGCCTGCCAAAAGTATCTGTCACAGAGTGTGAGCTCACAGAGGATAGGCTTCTTGTGGTTTACTCTGTCTGATCCTGGCTTCCTTCAACTTGCAGGCCACCTCATCCAGACCTTCATTTTCTTCCTCTGTTTTCCTCCTGTTGCATGGTATTGGACCAGTTTGTGGCTTCTAGCCCATCTCCTAGAAGGGGAACAGCTCTGGTGAAAAGGAACAGATGTGACAAAGAAAGGTGAGTGAAAAGTTTCAAGTTACTATTTGCATGTTCTGTCTGCCTTCTTGCAGGAAGCATTAAGTAGGAAATATCTAACATACAAGGCCACATAGCATAGGGGTAGGCGCTGGACTCCGGAGGCAGATTTTCTGCATTCAAACTACAGTGTCAATAGTTAATAGTTGTGGTAACTTTGGCCAAGTAAGTAGACTCTCTGTGCCTCAGTTTATTATGTACCTCATAGGGTTCTTGTGAATACTGAAATGAGATAATAAATACAAAACCCTTAGTATAGTGCTTGCACATAGTAAGTACTCACTAAATATTACTAGTTATTACTCTATTATTCACACTACTAGAAAAGTCTGGAAGGAAACAGTGCTGTGTCTGAATGGTGGCTTTCAGGGGATTTTTTATTTTCTTCCTTACACTGTTCTGTATTTTCCAAGTATCCTACAATGAAGCATATATTTCTTTGACAATCAGAATATGACACATCAAATTTCATTAAAATTAATAAACCTACCTATGGAGACAAAAGAGCTGCATGCAGAAAACTATAAGACACTGATGAAAGAAATTAAATATGATACAAACAGATGGAGAGATATACCATGTTCTTGGATTGGAAGAATCAACATTGTGAAAATGACCCAAAGCAATCTACAGATTCAATGCAATCCCTATCAAATTACCAATGGCATTTTTCACAGAACTAGAACAAAAAAATTTCACAATTTGTATGGAAACACAAAAGACCCCGAATAGCCAAAGCAATCTTGAGAAAGAAAAATGGAGCTGGAGGAATCAGGCTCCCTGACTTCAGACTATACTACAAAGCTACAGTAATCAAGACAGTATGGTACTGGCACAAAAACAGAAATATAGGTCAATGGAACAGGATATAAAGCCCAGAGATAAACCCACACACATACAGTCACCTTATCTTTGATAAAGGAGGCAAGGATATACAATGGGGAAAAGACAGCCTCTTCAATAAGTGGTGCTGGGAAAACTGGACAGCTACCTGGAAAAGAATGAAATTAGAACACTTCCTAA
This sequence comes from Monodon monoceros, assembly GCF_005190385.1. NCBI lineage: Eukaryota > Metazoa > Chordata > Mammalia > Artiodactyla > Monodontidae > Monodon > Monodon monoceros. Next base: position 43,502,784 of record NW_021703779.1, read on the forward strand.
CACCATACACAAAAATAAACTCAAAATGGATTAAAGACCTAAATGTAAGGCCAGACACTATAAAACTCTTAGAGGAAAACATAGGCAGAACACTCTATGACATAAATCACAGCAAGATCCTTTTTGACCCACCCCCTAGAGAAATGGAAATAAAAACAAAAATAAACAAATGGGACCTAATGAAACTTCAAAGCTTCTTCACAGCAAAGGAGACCATAAACAAGATGAAATGACAACCCTCAGAATGGGGAAAATATTTGCAAATGAAGCAACTGACAAAGGATTAATCTCCAAAATATACAAGCAGCTCATGCAGCTCAATATCAAAAAAACAAACAACCCAATCCAAAAATGGGCAGAAGACCTAAATAGACATTTCTCCAAAGAAGATATACAGATTGCCAACAAACACATGAAAGGATGTTCAACATCACTAATCACTAGATAAATGCAAATCAAAACTACAGTGAGGTATCACCTTACACCAGTCAGAATGGTCATCATAAAAAATCTAGAAACAGCAGATGCTGGAGAGGGTGTGAAGAAAAGTCAACCGAGTCTCCTTTTGCCTGGCCAAACTCAAAGGATCTGAGGCTAATTATCATGATCCTATCTGCCCATATGTGCTTCCAGTCTTGCAAAATATTTTCTTATCCAACATTTCATCACTTTCTCCCGGGAATCCTGTGAAATACTGGCCCAGGATTTTGTAGTCATGCTGATAGGCAGTAACATGTATTCTTTTTGATGGTTTCAGATGTCCCCATTTAAGACCATTCTTGAGTTTCATGGTGAGTTAAGGGTAGGAATACTGATTTAATTTTAATGAAAAAATTTTTAACATCTTTATTGGAGTATAATTGCTTTACAATGGCATGTTAGTTTCTGCTTTATAACAAAGTGAATCAGTGATACATATACATATATCCCCATCTCTCCTCCCTCTTGCGTCTCCCCCCTACCCTCCCTCTCCACCCCTCTAGGTGGTCACAAAGCATCGAGCTGGGACGAAGTGAGAGAGTGGCATGGACATATAGTGATGAAATGTTGGATGAGAAAATATTTTGCAAGACTGGAAGCACACATGGGCAGATAGGATCATGATAATTAGCCTCAGATCCTTTGAGTTTGGCCAGGCAAAAGGAGACTCGGTTGCTAACAGCTGAGCTTTCTGAATGGGCAGGACTTGGGCCCAGAGTTATGAGGCTGGAGGCCAGTTGGGCATTTTGAGTTGAGACTGGGGCTTGGAGAGACAGTGGTACTGGGGCCCTGTCCTGAGGGCATAGGGAAAATAGGAGTAAGGGAACTAGCATTTGTTAGCCACCTGGAGCTGTCAGTTACTTTACATAAAATTTCAAGGAACTTAATCCTCACCCACAATTCTGTGAAGTGGATTTTTTGGTCTGCAATTAAAGATGTGTGAATTGAATCTCAGAAAGGCAAAAGGATTTTCCCAAGGTCCCAGGAGACAAGAGCATGGATTTATGGATTCAAACCATATGGATTTTATCTTTACAATGTTGGGGCCTTTATCTTATGTTATACCATGTTCCTTGTGGGTAGAGTGACCATACAACTTGGTTTGCCCTGGGCCAGTCCCAGTTTATACCTGTATTCATGGTGTAATAATGAATAGCCTCTTTTTACTTTCAAAAGTCTCCCAGCTTGGATGATACATTGTATGGTTACCTTACCAATAGGGAACAGCAATGGGGGACAACCAGGTCAGAGGGGTTCACTCTCTGGTCCCTCTGTCTTCCTTGAAATGCAGTATAACTTATACGCTTTCTCCTTTGATCAACAGACTCAGTTCAGCTTTGTCTTCTTGTTATGAGTGACAGCTACCATTTTTGAATTCTCATTTAATCCTCACAACTCTATCATTAGTCCCAATTTAAAGATGAAGAAGCAGGTACAGAAGGACAAGTGACTTGCCTAAGGGTCCAAAGCTAGTAAGTAGTAGAGGCGGGGCTTCAACACAGGTCTGTTTGACTCCATAATCCAGGACCCACTGGAGAATCTCCATGTGAACCTGCCCAAGCCACAGGGCTTAGGATCTATGATAATGTCATACTAGGACACTGCACAACACTCTGATTTCACTCCCTTTTCTGTAGCAGAGGGAGGAAAAGTTCATGGTATCCCTGTTCTCTTCCAGATGGTCTCAAAGTCCCCCAACATAGTCCATACCACAAATTTCAGAGAGACATCCTATCATTGGAGTATGTCCTTCAGACATTGTGCTCAAGTCATCAACCATCTTTTCATTCTTTTACTCTTAGATGCCTCTTACCATGGTTTTCTTACATGAAAATCCCATGAAGCAACTATCCTGGTGGACTTGGGATTTTGAATAATTGGTCCATTCACAGGAGAGCCCTGGGAAAATACAAGCAGGAGTCTTCCCATTAAGGAAGAATTTGATCAGAGCCAGGCAGAGGGTCAAGGACAAACTCAAAGGCCTGTGTGAAGTTCCAAGAGGACCCCAATCCCAACAAATTGCTAGAGTTTTGAGAGGAGAAACTGAGGCAAAAGACTGGGCCTTTGTAGCTAGTTGATACCTGGAGCCTGGAGAGAATTACAGAAGAAAGAAAGGAAAGAAATAGGAATGGTTACAACTAGGAGGCCAGTCTCAGGTGTACTAGGAAAGACTAGAATAAGGAGAAGGAAGTGACGGATGACAAAAAGCCTCTTTAGCAGCCTTACATATTTATTTAATAGAAATAATCAACAGGAACAGATATAAACACAAGGGACTGCACAATTCTCAAGTTCAGAGGCAGCAAGAACCTACTTCTCTCCTTCCTTCAGCAACAGCATTTTTATCCAGTAGGTTAGCCTTCCCCACTTCCTTCATGCTCTGAAGAAAAAGTAGGTGCCGCTTGTCCTAACAAGAGCCGACAGGAAGTGCTCAGTGGAGTCACTGTCTCATAAGCCACTCTCAGAGAATTCAGCTCTCAGTCCCTGGCTATACTCTGCCAGCCCCAAGGGTGATGGCACAGAGGTGGGCAACTGCTGTTTTCCTCTGAACAGGTCTCCTGCTTCTCTTCATCCTCAGCTCTCTCCTCAGCCTTGTTCACTTTGGCCATCAGGCTCTACATAGGCAGAGGGGATGATGTCAGGCCTTCAGGCATCTCATGGACTAGGTTCTTGAGAAGGAGAGGGGGAAGGGGATCCAAAAGGCCAGCCCTAGCTGCTTGGCCACGGTACTGGCACCTGAGTATCTGGTTATCTTTTAGTTCTCATGCTGAGGGTTCACAAGTCAAGAAAAATGTGTGATCTAGTCTGGCTACTCCCTAACTCCAGGCCACGAGCTTGGTCACATGGCCAGATGGAAAGTCCCCAAATAATTGGGTGTCCTGTCAGTGTAATCTACAGAGAGGGATGATAAGACACAAAGAGCTCTCCCTACTCCTCAACTCAAAGATGCCCAGCTAGAATAGAGCCTGTAGGCTACACTTGATCTTGAGTGACCAGCACTTGGTGGCCATACCCTTGAGGAGCAGAATGGGATGGTGGTAATCAGTGTAGCGGTTGATACCTTGTATCAGGTACTGGATTGTGAGGAAGGGCTCCTTGTCTTTAGCCCTGTTACTGAAGCAAAGGTAGACCTAGGTGTACACATGGTACTTGCCACCCTGACTGAGCCAAAGTGCCTCTGCCTGGTAGGTGAGGTTGTGCAGGGAAGACAGCAGATCTCAGGGCTTCCAGTTGTGTAGGAGTGATGACTGGGGCAGCTCCTCAGGATGGATTGGAGTTTCTGGAAGGAAAAGAGTAGCGGGTGGCTGTTAAGGATGAAGGAGACCTTCAGCTTAGAGTTCCATCAGCTCTTCGGACTCAACTCACCTCTATCCCAGCCTTCCAAAGGACCTGAAGGTTTTTTAAACGGGAGAGCAACTTGTTTAAATTGTCTAAAGAACCACAGACCTAGGTTTGCGGCTGGGCTGTACCACTCACTAGCCAGGTAACCTTGAGCAAGGGATTTTAACTTCTCTAAGACTCCACTTCCTCAAAATGTAAAACAGGGTAAATATTTTCTGCTTTAATGTGGAGATTATATTAGACAATGTAGGAAAAGTACCTGGGACAGTTTGGCACATAGGGGACGTTCAACAAACAGAATTTATTACTCTTATTACTGAAAGGAAGACCAAATGAATTTGCTAAATTTTCAAGCCCCTCTATTACATGGCCCTAACCTGTGTTTCAGACTTGGTCTCCTACTGCTTCTCTATTGTGGCTTTCAGCTCCAATTGCATGGGATAAATTCCTGTCTCCTCGTCCTGTCCATGTGTGCTTCCACTTCTATGTCTTTGATCATGCTCTTCCCCAGCTCAGATTGTCATCACTCTCCTCTCTGCCTAAGCAAATCCAGCCCATCCTTCACATTCCCATGCATCCAGGAGGCAGAGCTGCAGGGCAACAGAGTGAGGTGAGCAGAGGTGAGTGAGGAAGTGGTGGTCAGCTGCCCCTCAGATGCACTGGCAGTGTCCATCCTGGCTCTTGTTGGGGAAGTAGAAAAATAAGCCTCGTTGGTAAAGAGCATGGGACAGAGGTGGGACAGTGGTGCAGAAAAACACCATTTGAAATTTCTTTCTGAGACCTCTGTGTCCTTAGATTGACACAGAGGGAAGGGATTGCAGGCCACTCCAGTTAATTAGCCCACACGCTCCCAATAAGAATCTAAGTTCTCAAGGTCCATAGACCAAGTGCTTCTGGGGCACAGAGCTGAGACCAATTAGAGTTAAATTTTCTGGAAATTTACTTTTAAATACTTTAACAAAGAGAGTGGGATCCATGTGTGTGTATCTGGTTAGTGTTGATCAACATCCTAGGAGCTTTTGGTTAACATCTGAAGTATCTTAATTAGAAATGCACAAGCCATGTGTTAGTTTTCATTTGAAGAAGCCCACACTCCAGAGGGCTGTCACCAATACTTAAGTTTTCTCCAGTTGATACCAGAGATTGTGAAATAGCATAATGCAAATTAGAAATGATTTTTTCATTGGTGAAATGAATGCTGCTCAAGACATGTAGACTGGCTAGAAATACACGGGCTCTCCCACCTCTTATGTACAGCCTACAAGAATTTAGCCAGCCCAGTAGCATAATTCCTGTGGAATGGTGCCTCTAGGCTTGCAAGTCCCAACTGGTCCAGTGTTCTGAGGCTTACTGCAGCATTTGTCACCTGAATCCTACCATTAAAAGATGTGACATGTCCTTTGCCTCCTTCTGCTACAGGAGGACACAGCAAAAAGACAGCTATCTATGAACCAGGAAGCAGTCCTCACCAGACACTGAATCTGTTAGCACCTTGATCTTGGACTTTCAGCCTCTAGAACTCTTTTCTTGCAGCCACCTTCTTCCCTGTATATGAACTGGTGCCTTGCTGGGAGTAGAAGCAACAGCAGCCAGCAGCATCTCACCACGTTGCCCACAGATAGCAGCGCTTCTACAAAGGAGACAACGTATGACGACCACAAACAACTTCCTGCCCATAGTCCTCCAGATCCAAGCCATCAGTAAAGTCCAGGATATTCACAGCTGTTTTGTTCACTGATGTAGCCCCAGTGTCCAGGACACAATCTGGCATGTAGAATACCTTGAGAATATTTGTTGAATGAGAAAGCAAACCAGTCTTAAGTCTGACCTTACAGGTGAGTTACCCCTTGGAATTAGCGACACTGCCTCTGGAAACACCTGTTAGAAGTAGTATATTTTCTATGAACACCACACAACAGAAGGGAAACTCTTAGTCTCCATCATCCTAAGTGTCTGCATGAAATAACACATGATCCTGAAACTCAGTTTAACAGAATTTTCGTAAAGACTACAGATTCTCAGTTTCTCTAGTCTCTTAGATGAAGGTACCAATTCAGGTCAATCAACATTTTCTAAACGCCTACTGTGTTCAATATGGGCTGTATATTACTGGCCCATCTTTTCAAAACCAACAATCATCAGCATGATACATTCATTTACATTTATATTAAATTCTTTTTCTCAGATCTAACCAAAAATGTTGAAAGTCAAGGTTGACAAAAATTAAAACAGTAAACACAGAGATAACTTTTTCAATTAAGGTAAGTAGGATGTGAATTTTCCTTTTCATACTGGAAGCAAGTAAAACACACATACACACACAATTACCAAAATAAAATAGAACCTCTGGGGGAAAAAAATACAACAAAACGATGTCACATGAAAAGCACTAACAGGGAATCTAAAGGGATCTGAGATTTTAGTGAACTTATAGAAGAGGCCGTATTTTTGTGCCTGCTTATTCTCTCCCTTATACTCTACATCTAGTCTGTCAGCAAATCCTGGTGGTTTGACCTTGGAGATATTTATCCAGAATGCAACCACTTTTCACCATGCCCACTGCCATCATTCTGGTGCAGGCCACCAGGAATCACCTTTAACATGATTGCAAGAGTCTGCCAACTGGACTTCCTGTTCTGCCTTAGACTCCCTTAAGTCTTTCTTTCTCCATAGAGCAGCCAGAATGTTCCTTTTAAAATAGACATCACATAAGTCAGGTCATATCACTTCTCTGCTCAAAACCCTCCAATGGCTTCCTGTCTCATTCAGAAGAAAAGCCAAACTGCTAACCATGGATCCCAAGAACATAGGGGATCTGGTGCTCCACTCACCCACCAATCTCCATAGTTAGTCTTACTTTATTACTCTCTCTCCTCATTCGTTCCCCTCCAGCCTCATTGGCCTCCTCACTGTTCCTCAAGTATTCCAGGCACCAGGCACCAGGCACCCTCTCTTCTCAGGCCCTTCTCACTTGCTTTTTTCTTTGCCTGGAGTGTTTGCCCCCAGAGAGGTGAATGGCTATTTCCCTCACTTCCTTCAGCTCTTTACCCAAAAGTCTTTTTCTTCTTCTTTTTTTAAATAATAACAGCTGCTGTTTTTTAAAAAAATTAATTAATTAGGCTGCATTGGGTCTTCGTTGCTGTGCGTGGGCTTTCTCTAGTTGTGGAGAGCGGGGGTTACTCTTTGTTGCGGTGCGTGGGCTTATTGTCGTGGCTTCTCTTGTTGCAGAGCACGGGCTCTAGGTGCGCAGGCTTCAGTAGTTGTGGCACGTGGGCTCAGTAATTGTGGCACGTGGGCTCTAGAACGCAGGCTCAGTAGTTGTGGCACACGGGCTTAGTTGCTCCACGGCATGCGGGATCTTCCTGGACCAGGGCTCGAACCCGTGTCCCCTGCATTGGCAGGCAGATTCTTAACCACTGTGCCACCAGGGAAGTCTCAAAAGTCTTCTTCTTAATGAGGCTTTCTCTAGCCACACTACCTCCATTCCAATGCTTCTTATTCCCCTACCCTGTTTTCTCTCCTTAAAACTTGCAAGAATCTAACATACTATATATTTTACTAATTTCTTTTTTTTGTTGCTGTTGGGGATAGGTGTTTATTAATTAATTTATTTATTTTTGCTGTGTTGGGTCTTCGTTTCTGTGTGAGGGCTTTCTCTAGTTGTGGCAAGCGGGGGCCACTCTTCATCGCGGTGCACAGGCCTCTCCCTATCGTGGCCTCTCTTGTTGTGGAGCACAGGCTCCAGACGCGCAGGCTCAGTAGTTGTGGCTCACGGTCCTAGTTGCTCCGCGGCATGTGGGATCCTCCCAGACCAGGGCTCGGACCTGTGTCCCCTGCATTAGCAGGCAGATTCTCAACCACTGCGCCACCAGGGAAGCCCCTATTTTACTAATTTCTTATTTGTTGTTTACCTCCTCTGGGAAGATGTAAGCTCCACAAGTGCAGGAATTTTTGTGTCTGCTTTATTTCCCACTATTGTCTTTAGTGACTTGGGTATGCATGTAATAGACATTCAATAAATATTTGTTGAGTGAATGAATGAATGTTTCTATAAGACTGGTATGGCAGATTAAGGTTAATAGCAAATCTTCTGCTACCCTTCTCCCTGAGAGGTAGAGTCTAATTCCCCTTGCCTTAAATCTGGGCTAGACTGAGTGATTTGCTTGGCCAAAAGAATTCAGCAAAACTGACATTCTGGAACTTCTGAAGTTAAGTCATAAGTCTTGTAGCTTTCACACAGGTTTCTTATAACACTCACTCTGGAAGCTTTAAGCTGCCATGTAAGAAATCCAACTACCCTGAGACTGTCACGCCACAGAGTTCCCATGTAGGCACCTTGCACAACAGTGTCATCTGAGCCCAGCCTTCCAGTCATCCCTACTAAGGTGCCAGCTATATGAGTGAAGCCATCTTGGACCCTCCAGACCATCCCAATCCACCAGCTGAGAGCAATCTCAGTCATGTGGGACAGAAGAAACATCCAGCCAAACCCTGATGGAATTCCTGACTCACACAATTATGAGATATAAGAAAATGGTTGTTTTAATCCACTGAGTTCTTTTTTAAAATTTTATTGGAGTATAGTTGATTTACAATGTTGTGTTCGTTTCAGGTGAACAGCAAAGTGAATTGGTTATACATATACATATACCCACTCTTTTTTAGATTCTTTTCCCATATAGGTCATTAAAGAGTACTGACTAGAGTTCCCTGTGCTACACAGCAGGTTCTTATTAGTTATGTATTTTATATACAGTAGTGTGTATATGTCAATCCCAATCTCCCAATTTTATCCTTCCCTCCCTTTCCCCCCTGGTAACCATAAGTTTGTTTTCTACATCTATGATTCTATTTCTGTTTTGTAAGTATGTTCATTTTTATCACTTTTTTGATTCCATATATAAACAATATCACACGGTATCTGTCTTTGTCTGATTCTCTTAGTATGATAATCTTTAGGCCCATCCATGTTGCTGCAAATGGCATTATCTCATTCTTATTATTTACTTATTTAATTTTTTGGCTGCATTGGGTCTTCGTTGCTGCACACAGGCTTTCTCTAGTTACGGTGGGCAGGGGCTACTCTTCGTTGCGGTGAGTGGACTTCTCATTGTGGTAGCTTCACTTGTTGCGGAGCATGGGCTCTAGGCACAGAGGCTTCAGTAGTTGTAGAACGTGGGCTCAGTAGTTGTGGCTCGTGGGCTCTAGAGTGCAGGCTCAGTAGCTGTGGTGCATGGGCTTAGTTGCTCCACGGCATGTGGGATCTTCCTGGACCAGGGATCAAATCCATGTCCCCTGCATTGGCAGGCGGATTCTTAACCACTGCGCCACCAGGGAAGTCCATATTTCATTCTTTTTTATGTCAGGCATTAAGTTCTGGGGAGGCTTGTTACACAGCCATAGATAATTAGGACCCCCAGGAAATATGAACCTATCTTTCTCAAAAGCCCTTCCTGGGTCCCTGGGGAAGCAACTCACGTTTCTGGATACCGTGCTAGAGAATATTATCAGTCCCTTGAAGGAAAGCTAGACAACTCTGAGAAGACCAACTTCTGGTATGCCCCACCCCATCCCCACATTAGGGGCAGAGGACAGAGTCTAGAAGGAGGAAGCTGTCGTCACTGGACAGCCTGTCAACCTTCTCAGGTCACTCGCTCGCTGAGGACACATATTTCTTAATACTGTCAGCCAGCTTGAGGCACATCTGGTCAGAAGTCAGGGGACACTGGCAGGCCCTTGAGCAACTGTAAGTATTTCAATCCTTCAGGACTTCCAAGTGGTTGGCTCTTTAAGAAAAAACATAACAAACCCATGACTTAACCTTCCAGATGGTAGAAAGCTGAGCCTGAATTACAACAGTGTTATCTGTCCCTGACCTTGTTCCAAAGGAACCTGAAGAGGAAAGAGAGGCCCGTTCACTAGTTACACTTTCTAGTCAGGTCTAATTCCCTTTAAAAAGTGGAAGATTCATCATGATGATCATTTTGTAATATGTAGAAATATTGAATCACCATGTTGTGTACCTGGAACTAGCATAGTGTTATAGGTCAATTTTACTTCAATTAAAAAAAGAAAGAGAAAAAAAATCAGTGCATAACATCCTTGAGTGTATTTCAAGCTTTAACCTGAAAAAAGTCATATGTATAACATTTATTTATTACTGATAAATAAATATATTTTTACATTTTCTTGTTAGCTTTGAGGCGAACCTTATGTCTACTCACCAAGTGGCAGTTATAGTCTGGAATGTAGAGTGTGATCCATTTAAACCAGATCAGTTTGAAGTAGGTCCAGGCCTAGAGTCCTTGGTCCAGCACTAGAAACTGACCAGATGCCTATTATTAAAATAAATTCTTTTTTTTTTAATTTGGCTGGGCAAGACTTTTATTGGGTACAAGATGATCTTTTTTTTTTTTTTTTTTTTTTTTTTGCAGTACGCGGGCCTCTCACTGTTGTGGCCTCTCAGGCTCAGCGGCCATGGCTCACGGGCCCAGCTGCTCCGCAGCATGTGGGATCTTCCTGGACCGGGACACGAACCTGTGTGCCCTGCATCGGCAGGCGGACTCTCAACCACTGTGCCACCAGGGAAGCCCCAAGATGATCATTTTTGATAAAGAATTATAGTAGAGATCTTAAATGAAGATAACAAAGCTCAAAGAAGTTTGGTCAAAAGACCAAAGCAGATCCAGACTTGCCACCTGCCTTGGAATATGGGATTATTACCTGTTACCATTTCTCTGCAGTGCTTCAAGATGCTACTTGTTACAGGGCTTAAGAAGCAACTAAATAATGGTTCCTGCCTCAGAGAGTTATTATGGAGACTGAATAGATACAAAATAGTGTCTGGCATATAATAAGCTATTATTGAAGGCCCCGGGAATCCTATACTGCCGCTCATAGTTCTTGCTTGTCTGAATACTGGAGGGCTAGGTAGGCTGGGGTAGCCGTGTCTGGAAGGTGTCTAGAAGGGCACCACATGATATACAGAAGGATTCTCAGTCCTGAATCTGCCCTAGCCTCAAGAGCCCAGGAGGAATCCACCTTTGCCCCACTGACAACCCTCCCTCAGGACAATGATATGAGGACAAGAAAGAACTACCCTTAAATCAAGGATAGAAACCCAGGGAAGCCAAGAGGTGCCCAGCACTGTGCTTTTGACACAGAAAGCCCTACCCTATGAACACCAGCGCTTGTGTTTGTGTCCCCCTCTCCCTTTTAGTTCCAAAGGTACTGAAGCCTCTAACTCTGATCTTTTACAGAACCAGTACCAGGCATTTATCAGAAGAGGCCAAGCCTCAGGTTTTCATATAGCCCTCCCAGTAGTGTAAAAGTAAATGTCAGTAATCTCATTGGGCTCTTAACCTGCAACCCAGCCTATAGCATAAATTGCAGTGCCTTGGCCAATAGTGTAGTAGGTCTTGCTCTTCTCCAGATACGGTGAAATGAAACACCTTGCTTCAGGTCCATTCCCTGTATCTCCTTGCATTTCCCCTCAATATAATTTCCTGATTCTGAGGCAGCTCTCACACCTCATTTTCCCCTAAAGAGGGAAAGCAAAAAGTAAATTTCTCTTACACTCAAAGGCTAATGCCTCCCTAAAATGAAGAATCAACAAGGTCTCAGCTCAAGTTTAATAAAACTACAAAAGACCAAAAGCGATAACCTACTACTATACACATCAGTTTGCCTGCCCCATAATACAGCTCAGGCCATTCCCTCCAGAGGAAGAAAGGCTGGCCTCCCCAACCCCTGCAGGAAAGGCCTGTCCTGTCCCACACCACATCTCGGCTGAGTGTAAGGTCCTGTGTTTTAAGCATTACAATAGTACAAAATACAATAGTTTTGTTCACATGGCCACCTACTGCAACCTGGGCCTAAAATGGCCCAGTGCTCACTTCTGCTTAGAGAAATATTCTTTGCTCTTCTGGACATCAGGCTTGATGGTATCACTGCCAGGCTTCCAGCCAGCTGGGCACACTTCCCCATGTTTGTCAGTAAACTGGAGGGCCTGAACTAGTCTCAGTGTCTCATCCACAGAACGACCAACAGGAAGGTCATTTATGGTGATCTGTTGAATGATACCCTTATCATCAATAATAAAAAGGTCCCTGAATGAGATGCCTTCATGGGCCTTTAAGACCCCATATTCCTGAGCAATGGTGCGCTTGGGGTCTGATATCAAGGGAATGTTCATGGGTCCCAGTCCTCCTTGTTTCTTGGGTGTGTTGATCCATGCCAGGAGACAGAAGTGAGAATCCACAGAAGCACCAATCACTTGGCAGTTGAGTTTCTTAAATTCTTCTGCCCTATCTCTGAAAGCAATGATCTCTGTGGGGCACACAAAGGTGAAGTCAAGAGGGTAAAAGAAGAACACAACATATTTTCCTTTGTAGTCAGATAGACTGATATCTTTGAACTGACCATCTGGCATTACAGCAGTTGCTTTGAACTGGGGGGTATGGTGCCCAATTTTGGCATTTCCTGAAGACATATTGCTATCAGCAGTTCTCACAGACAAACCACAGAAGACAGTCAGGAAAGAGACACGCCAAAATAAATTCTTTGTATCCTCAAAAAGAAAAGAAAAAGTACTCTTGTGGAAAGATCCTCACCTCCCCCAGCTCAGCCATCAACTTGCTGTGGGGACCTCCTGTAAGGCATTTCATCTCTCTGGGCCTCAGTCTTCTCATATGTAAAATAGAGATGTCTTTCAGCATTTTAGAAGCTCCAGTTAGTCTGGGCTCAAAGAAAGGGAAAGAAAGAAAGGTATGAGGTAGTGTCTAAAATGCTAAGGTGACTTCAGCAAAAGTGCAATAGTAGTCCTAAGTCCTATTAGCTCAGAGTCCACAAGTCCTGGCCTTTTCTTCTACCTCCCTCTCCATCTTCCCTCTTGTCCCTGGTATAAGGCTGTGTTTGGTTCTGAGACCTTCATTCCATCAATAAATATGTATGGCAATGGAAGCCCCAAGATTCAGATCGCCTCGTTTCCTGTTCTCAAGTACCCCTCACAACCATACCCCTCCACTTCTCATTTCCTTCCACTGCCTACACATACCTTCCCTCTCTTCGGTAAGTGGTCCTCAGTGGGGGCGGGAGGGTGGGGGTCCATATTGCTCCCTAGAAGGCATTTTGGGAAATATACGGTGGTACTTTTTGTTGTCACAACAACTGGGGGAGAGGGTGGGCAGCGTTCAGGGTTGCTAAAGTCCTGCAGTGCACATGATGGTCTTATCTCATGTGACTTTTGAATGTCTGCTAGACATTCATGTAGGTGAAAAGACTGTTTACGATTATCCGAGCTTATAGCCCAACTCCATATTAAACAAAAACACCAAGTATTTTTATACAGTTTAAATTAACACTGAAGTTTTCAAAAATGCAACAATCATGTAAATCAAGGGAAGATTGTGCGTTGTTTTATTCAGAATTTTACCAAGAGTTGTTCATCATTTGGAAAACCACATTGTAACCAAAAGTAAGGTCCAGCTGCTCGCCTCTCAAAAGCCAATAAAGAGGCAAATTGGTGGAAAGGAAAATTTGCTTTATTTTGGATGCTGGCAACCTGGGAGGAGGGCGAACTCCTGTCCAAAGGCCAGCTACCCCCGACCCCCAACAACCAGTGTGCAAGTGCTTTTATAGACAGAGGGAGGGGGCTACATGCAGAAGCAAGAGTCAGCTCTGACAGTCCTCTTGAAATTGGTCATGTGGTGGTCTGACCAGCATCATCTTGATTGTTTTAAGTACAGTTAATCTTCAGTTCCAGGGTCGGTTTGTTCCCATTTCCTTGAGCCCAATTCTCAGAATTGTGGCCGCTTATGTCATGGTTATAGTCTGGTCATCCTGTAGTTAACTTCTTCTACCTGGTGCGGGTTTCAATATCTACAAGATAGCTCACAGAATATGGCTCAGAATATTATCTATAGCCCATGAAGAGGAACTAAAAGTCCTTGATTATGCTTAGTGACTATTATTATTTAGTCTTGGACTGTTTTCCTTTGTTTCTGAATTTTCTCACTCTCTGATTAAATTTATTCTTTAATAAAAGTTTTTCCACAGACAAAAGGCAGGCAGAGGACATTGTGGGGAGGACCATAGGGTCCTGCTCCATTTCAACATCACTATGGCAATGCCATCTGTGGTATTTGAGTGACCAATACAACACACCTGTATCAGTTAGCATTTTCAGATGGAGGTCACTGACTTCATTATGTCTTCCAGTATAATCATGATTAAGCATTTAGATATTGAAATATGTTTTATTTTGTTAAAAAATATAATTTTATGTCCTTAATGTTACAGTTAGGACATTATGCTCATCTTTTCAAATTAGGTATATAGGTAAGTTACTTATCCACAAACTCCATTTCAGGAAAATAAAAGGGTATTACAAAATATTTGTTATAAAGTCATTATTGAGTTTGGCGGTTGAGAATAACTATCTTAGAGATTCATTTTTTAATAATCCTCAATTCTTGTTCATGAGCCTGTCTCCTGTCTTCAAGTTGTCTATGCTTCACAGCTGACATCCTCTACTTTCATGCTTTACAATTCCCTCAAAATTCATGTATAGTTTGTGGTATCCAACCTTCAAGATGGCCCCTGATGGGGTAAGGGGATGGAGGGATGAATTGGGAGATTGGGACTGACATGTACACACTACTATATATAAAACAGAAAACTAATAGGGACCTACAGTACAGCACAGGGAACTCTACTCAGTACTCTGTAATGGCCTATATGGGGAAAGAATCTAAAAAAAAATTGATATATGTATATGTATAACTGATTCACTTTGCTGTATACCTGAAACAAACACAATATTGTAAATCAACTATACTCCAATAAAAAAAAATAAAGATGGCCCCCAGTGATCCCTGCCTGCTGGTATTCACACCTTTGTGTAGTCCCCTCCCACACTGAATAAGGTTGATCTGTGTAATCAATAGTATATTGTGAAAATGATGGAATACTGTTAAGGCTAGGTCATAAACGACTTTACAGCTTCTGCCTGTCTCTCCCTCTTGGATCACTCTTCCCGGGAACAGCCCGCTGCCACATGATGAGGACACTTAAGCGGCCCTATGGAGATGAGGAACTGAGGCCTCCTGCCAACAACCAGAACCTTGCCAGCCATGTAAGTAAGCTATCTTGGTAATGAATCCTCCAGCCCCAGCCAAATCTTCAGATGATGGCAAGCCCAGCTGGCATCTTGACTACAATCTCAAGAAAGACCCCGAGTCATCAACAAGCTATTACCAGATTCACGACCAGTATCAACTGTGTAAGATGAATATTTATTGTTTTTTTTTCTGATTTCAGAGCCTATGCCTTTTTTAAAAAAATTGGAGTATGGTTGATTTACATTGTGTTAGTTTCAGGTGTACAGCACAGTGATTCATATATATATATAATTAGTTATATATATATATTCTTTTTCAGATTCCTTTCCCTTATAGTTTATTACAAAATATTGAATATAGTTAGTTCCCTGTGCTATACAGTAGGTCCTTGTTGTTTATCTTATTTTATATATAGTTGTTATTTATTTTATATATAGTAGTGTGTATCTGCTAATTCCAACCTCCTAAATTATCCCTCCCCCTTTATTGTTATTTTAAGCCACTAAGTTTGGGGATATTTTGCCAGTGATGACTGACCTTTTTTTTTTATTGAAGTGTAGCTGATTTACAATGTTGTGTTAGTTTCAGGTGTGCAGCAAAGTTATTCAGATATATATATATATATATGTATATTTATATATATGTATATATTCATTCCCTTTCATATTATTTTCCATTATAGGTTATTATAAGTTACTGAATATACTTCCCTGTGCTATACAGTAGGTCCTTGTTGTTTATCTATTTTATATATAATAGTGCGTATCTGTTAATCCCAAACTCTTAATTTATCCCTCCTCCCCCTTCCCCTTTGGTAACCATAAGATTGTTTTCTATGTCCATGAGTCTGTTTCTGCTTTGTAAATAAGTTCATTTGTATTCTTTTTTAGGTTCCACAAATAAGTGATATCATATGATATTTGTCTTTCTCTTTCTGACTGACTTCGCTTAGTATGATAATCTCTAGGTCCATCCATGTAGCTGCAAATGGCTTTATTTCATTCTTTTTATGGCCGAGTAATAATACATTGTATACATAAACCACATCTTCTTTATCCATTTGTCTGTCAGTGGACATTTAGGCTGTTTCCATGTCTTGGCTATTGTAAATAGTGCTGCTATGAACATAGGGGTGCATGTATCTTTTCGAATTATAGTTTTGTCTGGATATACGTCCAGGAATGGGATTGCTGGATTGTATGGCAACTCTATTTTTAGTTTTCTCCATAGTGGCCACACCAAATTTACATTCCTACCAACAGTGTAGGAGGGTTCCCTTTTCTCCACACCCTCTCCAGAATTTGTTATCTGTAGACTTTTTAATGATAGCCATTCTGACCAGTGTGAGTTGATACCTCATTGTAGTTTTGATTTGCCTTTCTCTAATAATTACCAATGAGGAGCATCTTTTCATGTGCCCATTGCCCATCTGTATGTCTTCTTTGGAGAAATGTCTATTTAGATCTTCTCCCCATTTTTTGATTGGGTTGTTTGTTTGTTTAATACTGAGTTGTATGGGCTGTTTGTATATTTTGGAAATTAAGCCCTTGTTGGTCGCATCATTTGCGAATATTTACTCCCAGTCTGTAGGTTTTCTTTTCATTTTTTTTATGGTTTCCTTTGCTGTGCAAAGCTTATAAGTTTCATTAGGTCTCATTTGTTTATTTTTGCTTTTATTTCGTTTTCCTTGGGAGACTGATCTAAGAAAACATTGCTACGATTTATGTCAAAGAATGTTTTGCCTATGTTCTCTTCTAGGAGTTTTATGGTATCATGCCGTATATTTAAATCTTTAAGCCATTTTGAGTTTATTTTGTGTATGGTGTTAGGGAGTGTTCTAACTTCCTTGATTTACATGCAGCTAGGTGAGTGACCTTTTTATGCCTTTCCTGAATTGTCAATGTCTCCTGAATAGAATATAAGCACTAGAGGGCATAAACCTTGTCTGTTTTGTACATTACTGTATCCCCCAAGTGTAGAACAATGCCTGGCACATGGCAGCTGCCCTGGCACATAAGCAGCTGCCAAATATTAATTGAATGAATGAATTAACTTTGGCAAAAGAGATATAAATAATAAAAAGGGAGATATGACTATCATTATTTGTAAGCAATATAATTGTCTACATAAAAATTCCAAGACAGTCAATCGAGAAACCATTAGAACCAGTACAAATAATTTAGCAAAGTGGCAAAATACAAGAGCAACATACAAAAAGCAATAATATTTTTATACACCAACAATAATCTACTGGGCATTGTAATAGATTTTAAAAAGATCCCAGTCACAACAACTCCCAGAACTATAAATTACCCAGGGGGAAAAATCTATAATAAATGTACAAAATCTAGATGAAAAAGCCCCAGACTTTACAGATGGAAATGGAAGAATATCTGAGTGAAGTGATAGATATGTTGTATTTCACTATGGTAAAACTCAATATTGTAAAGATGTCAATGACCTATAAAAGTCTATAAATTTAATCCCAATCAAAATCCTAGTGAAAAGTTTTACAGAACTCAACAAATTGATTCTAAAAATCACTTGGAAGAGAAAAAGTGCAAAAATAGCCGAGACAATTTTGAAAAAGAACAGTGGGTTGAGACTTAACTTGCCCTATCAAATATCAAAACACACCATAGTAATAATTAAATGATGTGGTAGTGGAAGAAACACTGACAAATGAATCAATGGATCAGAATAAAGAGTCCAAAACAGACCCAACTGTATAAGGGAATTCAGTTTTTGACAAAGGAGAAAGGATAGGGGGCTCCCCTGGTGGCGCAGTGGTTGAGAGTCCGCCTGCTGATTCAGGGGACGCGGGTTCGTGCCCCGGTCCAGGAAGATCCCACATGCCGCGGAGCAGCTGGGTCCGTGAGCCATGGCCGCTGAGCCTGCCTGTCCGGAGCCTGTGCTCCGCAACGGGAGAGACCACACAGTGAGAGGCCCGCGTACTGCAAAAAAAAAAAAAAAAAAAAAAAAAAGAAAGGATAAAGTACTCAGTAAATGGTCTTAGGAACACTGGTTATCCACTTAGGATAAATAAAGTTAGATCTTTACCTCACAACTTTCATAAAAGTAAATTTCATATAAAAGGCCTGAACATAAAATATAAAATTATAAAAGGAAATATAGGGTAGGGTAGGCATAAAACATAGAGATACAGGTAAATAAATTTGATTGCATCAAAAGCACAAAACACCTCTAAGACAAAACAGGAAAACAAAAGTACCTCATAATGGCCAAGGGCCATCAGATTACCTAATATATGTTATTTTATGAGTTGAATATTAAAAATGATTTTGACAGATTTTGCTTTGTTTTGTGCTTTTGGGCAATGAAGAAGCTATCTTTGCCTTATGTTTCAAGGCAGCAATGCCTCTTTATCTTGGGCTATTTATAGTATCTATTCTCATGGATAGAGAATGTTGTACAACAATTAATAAATAATTGTGGGGATTTTCAGAATGGCTGAGTGAGGAGCTTGGAAGACACACTCCCCCCAAAAAAATCAATAATAAAACTTGGAAAAATGATCAAAAACCCCTTGGGTTTTTGGAAGTAACTGTTTGGCACCTCAAGAAGACGATGTCAAACAGTTATTTCCAGGAGCCATCAATGTAGAAGGCTCAGTAAATGATTCATGTAGACCGGTTTTCCCTGCCATAATTCAGCATTTGATTACGCTTTCAATTTATTTTATTTTATTTTTTTTTGTATCCTTTCAATTTAGATTTTGCCTCTTTGTACTGCAGGCACAGGTCAGGGTACATTTATTGACTGTATTTATTGATATAGTCAATAAATGTATCTTATATAAATGAATTTTATACCAGCTCTATATTCTAGGGTAATGGGGGTGCTCAGAAAATAAATGCTGTCAGTTGGACAGAGCCAGTTTGGGATTTAGCCAACATAGGCAGGCTTATAATGCAGTTGTAGTACAAGGGCACCAGGGAGGGAAGACTTTGATAGCTGGCCCTAATAAAATCCCATCATTCATTCAAAAAATGTCACCAAGTACCAATCACAAAGCACTGATGATGCAGAAATGAACAAGGCACCATTTTTCTCCAAGGAGTTCAGTGCAATATTGGGAGACACATAATAAACACCTAATTTCAATTAATTGTGATCAGCACTGACACAAAGTACAGTGGAAAGGAACCATTAACTCTACCTGAAAGAGTGATAAAAAGCAAAAGGTCACATGGGGCTAGTGTCGGAAGGCCTGCCAATGTTGTGTCTGGTAATGTGATGTCATTCATTGAGGGCAACACCAGGTTGTTTAAATAAACAGGTACCTAAGGCACCAGCAAAGTAGGGCATCACAAAAAGTGGAATCAATTTTACATTATACATATACCATGGAAAAATCAGAAATTGGTTAGATTTTGTTCTGTTTTATGATTTAGTATTATTTTATTTTGAATTACATATGAGATGGGAAGCGAGGGGGCGTAACTTTTTCTAAAATATATTGAAAAACAAATACACTAACATAAAAATGCATAAAACATAAATGTACAGCTAAAAGTTATTATAAAGTACATCATGTGACCATCACCCAGGCAAGAAATAGAACATAGCCAGTGGCATCCCAGGAGCACCACTTAGAATGGCCAACTGTCTTGGTTTGCCTTGAACTATTACAGTTTTAGCACTGAAAGTCCTGATTCCCAGGAAACCCCTTCCTGGGATATCAGAAGTCTCAATTTTCACTGGTGGGTGCTAAATATTGTTGAGGGGGGAGTATAAAACCTGTATGGTGGCCCCCCAAATAAGGGGTGAAAACAACACAGTTTTTAGTGTGAAACAAGTATGGTATAGATTATCTGCCTTCTGCAGTTGTTGTAGCTGTTTTTTCCCCTGGATACTGATATTGACAACCATGATTTTGGTTCACAGTAATGGATCATTCATTATTGCATCACTCTGAATGAATAATGGATGATTCATTGTTGCATCACTCTGAATGATGCCACTTCAGTGTGCAACTTAAGTGTATTGTAATCATGAGCATTAACAGCCTGTGACTTTGCCTATACTTTGTAGTAATTGTATTGAAATAGTGCTAGTTCAACCTTTAACATTGTAAATATTGTCACCATGTGTCTTAGTCTGCTTAGGCGGCAGTAACAAAATACCATAGACTGGGTGGCTTAAACAACAGAAATTTATTTCTCACAATTCTGGAGCCTAGGAAGTCCAAGATCAAGATGTTGGCAGGTTTAGTTTCTTTGGATGCCTCTCTCCTGGCTTGTAGATTGCTGCCTTCTCCCTGTGTCCTCACATGGTCTTTCCACTGCGTAGCGTGCACTCCTTGTGTCTCCCTGTGTGTCCAAGTTTCCTCTTCTTATAAGGACACAGTCAGATTGGACCAGGGCCCACCCTAACAGCCTTAAATCACCTCTTTAAAGGCCCTATCTCCAAATAGAGCCACATTCTTTGATACTGCGGGTTGGGGCTTCAACATATGAATTTGGGAGGGACACAGTTCAGCCCATAACACCATGTTCTGCAAGAATGCAGATAATGAAAATGAGAACCATTACAATACCAATACTAGCATCACTGAAAAAGAAGGCTAAACTACTGTGTTATTTTAGACAGATGAAGACCATATACAACTGGATTAGGGAGGTAAATAACCCAAACAGGACCTATTACACAATATAAAGAATTTGGGATTGAGCATGGTGAAGAACGGTATGTGAAAGCACATATAGAGACTGAATCTTACAAGTCCTGGATAAGACTGGCAAGTACTTCTAAATCAATCAAAAGTCTCCACAAAAGACGCCACTGCTCGGTTGAAAATAACAGCCACTGAATTAGCTTGGGCATACCACACAAGTGAACATGCATTATCATGTTATTCCTTTGATTACTCTATGAAACTGACTAAAGTTACATATCCTGATTACGAGGTTGCAAATCTAGGCAAACAAAAGGGGGAAATCTTGATAACAGATATGTAGGTCCCTTATAGCATAGATCTGATTCTGTCATATCTTACCAATGATCATGCTTTTTACGGTGTGTCAAAAGATGAGTCTGATCTCAGCAAGAAAAAACTTAGTTATTAAGTACTTCAATTTTTTTTTAAAAAGGCAGAGTTTCATATTGCTTTCTTGATACCTATGAAGATGTTAATGAAACCACAGAAAGCAGAACAATACAAACTAGATTTTGCTCATCTATCCATATTCAGCAGACAGTACACACATAAATTTTGAAAATTCCATTCAGTCTATAAACGTACTAAAGAAAATGAAAATATTTTGCCAGTTAAATGTCCTACACACCTTGTACACAATGCTGCTTAAAAGGAGTGTGTTTTGCTTACCTGTGAAATTAGAGCTTTGATAATGAAAGTTTGGGGTCATTTTCAATTTCCTCAAAACATGCAGAAGCACATAATGAGATTTCTTAGTTTATAGAAATGGAAGGAGACAGCATCCTTAGACATGTGCCTACAAGATGCCTATCATTATTGCTGGCCATAGAAAAGGTGCTAAAATGTCAGCCTGTCATAACATCATAATTTCAAAGTGTAGTACAAGAACTATGTCCTTCTCTAATTTAGAAAGACATTGAGAATGTGAATGGAGAAAAGGATTATAATAAAACATAAATTTATCTGCTGTTTCTCTGAAAATGTCTGAAGATCTTTGAAGAGGTCATATGAAGCCTAGAAAAGGGTGAACTGCCTGCACCCGAGCTGTTTGATGTTATGTGTACATTGCAACAAAAATTCATATGGCAAAAAAGACTCATGTTTTTGAAATAGCTTAAAAAAAAGTTCCCCAAAAGGGCAGCCACATTAAACAGGACTTTCTCAATTTCTTTAATAAAACTATAACTTATCTGGAATCCAACTTCAATTTCACAAGTTCAAATTACCTCATGCTTTAGAACCATTTTTCCTGAGAAAGAGAAGTTTATGACACCTAATTTGTTTCAGAGGATTTAAAAATGATAGGCATGTTACACGTGAATAGTCCATATATGAATTTAAAGATGCAAAAGACTTGATTGACAAATAGCTGATTTCCCCAAAACAATTTCTTTTTTAGTCCTTATGCTCCCGAAGTCTTAATTCAGCTTTGAGCTAGAGTGTGAGGGTGGAGGGTGAAGTGTGTACTAAAATTTGTCTGGCTGGTAATCTCAGGAGGCAAGTTTATACCTCTGTTTAGGGAGAGTCCTAGTTGTGAGGGGGATAAAACCAGGAGATGGGACTCAGTGGTTATAGGCTTGGGTTCTGTTACTCTCCATCTGAGCTAACCTCTGAACTTTGGTTGACTCCATTCTTACAGTAGTCAAAGGCAGATTCCCTACCTCCTTCTAAGAGTAGTAGAGAGGGCTCAGAAATGGAGAGGAATGTGGCGATGGGAAAACAAGGTCACTGTTCTCCCTTGTTCTTGATCTCTTCCTTCTGAAAATTATTTCTTCTGCTTTGGGAATCACTAGATATTTATTCAACAAATCTGGAGCGGAGTCAGAGGTTTCTTCACTCCTTAGAAATCAAAGTTCTTGGGACTTCCCTGGCAGTCCAGTGGCTAAGGCTCTGAACTCCCAATGCAGGGGGCCTGGGTTCGATACCTAGTCCGGAAACAAGATTCCACGTGCCACAACTAAAAGATCCCACATGCAGCAACGAACATCCTGAATGCCTCGACTAAGACCTGGCACAGCCAAATAAATAAATAAATAAATAAATAAATAAATAAAAAGGTCAAAGTTCTCATTGGGCCAGGAGCCAAGTGTTTCAAGTTTTTGTGTTTGTTGATTTGTAAGGGGTGGGAGGGATGAGGTAGCTGGAGTTGGTGATTAATGAAGACCTAGTTTCTTTCTTTGGAGAGTACTCAGGTTAGCTTATAGGAAAGTAGGCTTGTTTCCTGGGTTCTGCCTACAGGAGGGAAATAAGTTCCCTCTTCAGAGGAAACTAACAACCCCCAGGAACCAGGAGTCAAAACATGGCTCAGGGTCCAAGCAGGAAGCCCTTCTCTGTTGGCAGTTCTTCCCTCTAAGCCATTTTACTCTGATTTCATAGAACAGCTTTCCTATCCTGCTGTCCAGGAATTGTTTTTTCCTCAGCTGTCTGTTGTAGACTGTGAAGTGAAGAGGGCACTGTAGGAGAAGTCAGGAGACTGAGCTTTTCACACACTCACTCACTCCCTCTTACTTTAACCCTAACCATTTCCTTGCCTTGCTAAGAGATATATCTGCAAAATGGGACTGATGATACATTACTGGGTTGTTGAGAGGATTAACCATGCGTGTAGGTGAAGTGCCCATGCCCCAGATTCTCAGTGCCTATCAGCTCTATGGGAATCAAGAGTTGCCAGACCTAGGCCCTTGAAAACCAAGGCATTTGCCCTCTTTCCATCCACAATGAAAATAACAGTAAACACATCACTTTACATATATTAACACGTGTTAGTCCCCCCAACAGCCTTATGAGTTAGGAACTGTTATCCTCATTTATGGAACTCGAGACTCAGAGAGGTGAAGTAACTTTCTTAGAGTCACACAACTAGTAAGTGATGGAGTCGCTATTTGGACCCAGGTAGTCTGGCTGCAGTGTCTGTTCCCTGGGAGGCTCCCAGGCTGAAAGTACCTTCTGCTCTTGCCCATATCTGCGGAGTTCATTCCCAATATGTGACAGTACCTACTGTTCCCACCTCAGGGACAGGAGCATACAGACTGCCTGAAGGTCCCACTTTGCCTGCTCTGGTCCTTTGTGAGCAAAACAAACAAGCTTAGCCCCACTCTCACCACTGTCTATCCATGTGACCACAATTAAGCCAAGATATGGACCTCAGATCTACCCAAATTTGTATTTGGGTGATAGGGAAGGAACCTCAGAAAGCCAGGTCCTTTAGGAGTGAAGTGCAGAGGGAGTGAGGTTATGGCTGGGGCTAATGAGCCCCAATAATGTGGAGATTAACCCCTGCTGGTGTCAGACCCTCCCCAGGGGTGCCAGTGGCCCACCCTCTAGGGCTCCCAGCTTCCCTTACCCGGGAAATGGGCATGGCAAAAGAGACAAAGAGGTGAGTGGTGGAGACATCCTGCAGCACCAAATGGGCTTTGGTTGTTCTGATGAATCCTAAGGACTTACACGACTTTGCCCCCCTCCCCCACCAGGCCTGAGCTGCCTCTTCCTGGCCCTTGGCAGTGCAGCCTGCAGGCAGATGAGTCTTTGCTGTGGGACCCAAAATACTGCTAGCAGCCAGCCGCCATAAGGTGGGGCAGGGGCACGCCAGCCGGGAGGGGTGTGGGGCAGGCTACAGTTTGAAAGGGGCCCTGGGGGCTGCCTAGCAGCCATCAGACCACCCAATAGCCTTGAGGAGTGTTTGTCTCCTTTGACCGTCTACTCATAGGGAAGCAGACAGGGAAAATGTACGGGAGTTGGGGTGGGGGACTAGTGTCGAAGAGTCTCTCCTTGACCAAACTTTAGTCAGTCTCCAGCTACCTTCTCAAGTAGGCCCTGACTTTTGAGCTTCTGTGTTCCTCTCTGCATTGTCCAATTTTAGCAAGACTCCTAAGTCTCTTTAACGAGAATGCCCCCCCCATCTGATCACTCTCAATATTTGATCGAATTCCTCACCTTTTACCATCCCCTAGGTGATGTCTGATCACCCTGACTGCCTTCAGTTAGAATCCTGTTAGGTCAGTTTAGCCAGAATCCCCCCTTACCCCTGTTGCTTCCTCTTAGTAGTCTTTCATACACTGATATACCCGCCCTAAACCTGTTCCTTGATTACAAATCCTTACCCTTCCTTGTTGTATTCCAAGTTAAGCCCCATCTCTTTCCCCATGGTAAACCCCATTGTAGTACTCCCCCAAATAAAGTCTGCCTTGCTGTCTTTAACAAGTGTCATGAATAAGATTTTTATGAACACTGGCATAATTATTCCAAGACAAGGAGCTGAAATTACCAAGCACAGAGTGAGGCTTTCTTCAGAAAGGGCATCATTTAGTGAAGTTTGTGTATGGTCAAATAATTTTTAACAGCTACCTGGAGTAGCACTGCTAACCTGCTAGCTAGATGTAGCCAGCTCCCCTTGGCCTAGGATCCCCTCCATGGGCTGCCAGACTTCTAGAAAATCCAGAAGCAGGCTGGGCCCTTTCTCCACATGTACAGCTTTTTCTGTTTGAGGCTCTTTCCTGCCTTTTTACACCATCATCTTGACTACAAGGTCTGCCTTGGGCACTTTCCTACCAGACATGGATCTCAGCCAAGTGATGGGAAAAAGAATAAGGGATTTGTGTCTAGAGTATATAAAGAACCCTTACAACTCAATAATAAAAAGATAACTAACCCAGTTAAAACATGGGCAAAGAATTTGAATATACAGTTCTCTAAATGAGATACATGAATGGCCAAAAAGCAAATTAAAAGATGCTCAGACATCATTAGTCATCAAGGAAATGCTGCAAATCAAAATCACAATGAGATACTACTTCACATCTACTAGGATGACTAGAACAAAAAAAGTCAGATAAGTGTTGACGTGGAGGATGTGGAGAAGTAGAAACCCTCATACACTGCTGGCAGGAACATATAAAATGGTGCAGCCACTTTGAAAAATAGTTTGGTGGTTCCTTAATGATTAAACATAGAGTTACCATATGACCCAGCAATCCCACTTCTAGGTATCTACCCAAAAGAAATGAAAACATACGCCCACACAGAAATTTGTACGTGAATATTTACAACAGCATTATTCACAATAACCAAAAGGTGGAAACAACCCAAATGTCCATCAACAGACAAATGGATAAACAAAATATGGTATACATACAATGAAATATTATTCAGCTATAAAAAGGAATGAAGTACTGATACATATGCTACAACATGGATGAACCTTGAAAACATTATGCTAAGTAAAGGAAGCCAGTCACAAAAGACTATATACTATATGATTCCACTCATATGAAAATTCAGAAAAGGGAAACATATAGAGACAGAAAGTAGATTAGTAGATGCTTAGGGCTGGGAGGAGGGACTGAGGAAATAGAGGGATGATAGCTAAATGGTTTCTTCTTGATGTGATGAAAATGTTTTAAAATTAACTGTGATGTTTACACATATCTGTGAATATACTAAAAACCATTGAACTGTACATACACTTTATATATATATATATACTTTTATTATTAACCCATTAACTCCATAATATGCCAATCATGAGCTAGTTTTCAGCAGTTACATTCCCTTGATCACGGCTGCATAATGATGTGATTAATTAAAAAACAGGGAGACCAGAGACATGGCCAGAGGTGACATCACACAGCCTATGCCACTGCAAAACAATCGTCAAATTCAGTGGTGGTTTGTAAAGCCAGTTCAGTTCTGCTCCCCTTGCCAGAGATTCTCACGTTTGTGAAAATTGGACCAACAAGTGGTGGGGCTCCATTTCCTGGTTTGAATTCTCAGTGGCTTTATCCAGAATCTCACTGGCAACTGGTTACTGTAACACCAGCCCAACCTTCTCTGCCCCCATGCTGGGCACTTCCAATTGTTAAGATAATACTGTAGGTTGCTGTCCCCTATGCTGAACTTGAGCTTCTTCAGGAAGGTTTTGTTCTCCATGAGATCCACTGCATTGAACATGTCAAACCCTTTCATGTTGGTGAGAACGAGGGCATTGCTCATGAGGTCTAGAGGAGGGGTCTGGGTATGAATATTGTAGAAAGAATAAGCAGCCTTTAGACTCTTGTGGGTCGGGTGGTTTATGATGGTAGACAGAAGTGTATAAAAGCTCCGCTCATCTGTCACCTCACCATTTGCACTCTCCACCACAAAAGTGTCAGTGATATTCTCCTGGAGGTAGAACCAATGTTCCACCTCCTCCTGGCTCCTGACTGGCATGTGGTGAAACTGCTTCAGGTACCAGGTGAGGAGCCGGTGCACTATTGGAATGTCCTTTTTTCCCATTGGTTGTGGCCCAGCTGTCTTGGGAATCTCTGGCAGTTGGTAGAACTTCATGGTGCGTTGCATGGTCATATTTCTGCTCAAGTGGGAGAACTTCACTTCAATCAGCTTCCGTGGGTTTAGGGACCGATGCTAGTACCTGCAGGTGCCAACAGGCTTTGGTAATACCATCCCAGCAGTGTAAACAGCTTGGAAGATGTCCTCCAGGTGAACCCTCTGGGTTATCTCACGCATCAGGACTGGAGCCACCCTCTTGGAGTGCAGCTTCTTATGGACACACAAGAAGTTGATCTCTACCATCTTCTTCTCTGTGTCATAGATACGGATGTTTTCTGGGATGGCGATGATGAATCCAACCAGTTTCTGACTTGAGACCACTAAAACACCACAGTGCCACTGGGAGAGCCAGCCAGGCGGCCGGAGAGCCCACAGAAGAAATTCTGGGGAATAATCAAATTGGAACATGTTGTCCAATTTGACAACATGGATTCCACATAATTCTTGTTCAGGAGGATGTATAGTTCTTTCAGCACACCACGGTCCCCTTGATCCAAGGCATCCCAGGTGAAGCCCTGGGGCAGGGTGTAGGGCTCTTGGCGGATGTTGTCTTTGTCAGGCTCCACAGGACCGTGCATGTTCACAACTTCTCCCAGTTTGGGGACGGACTGCGTGTCCCAGAACTGGTAGCTTCACTTGCTAGCCTCCTCCATGGTTTTTGCAGGTCCCTTGAGCCACCAAAAAAAGTTCAGTGGCCTTCTGTATTTCCTGGATCCTCTCTGCTGGCAAAGAGTTCATCTTAACAGGCTGATCCTGGGCTGAATCTGTCTCACGGCCTTTTTCTTTCTTCTTTTTTTGTTTCTTTTTCTTCTTTTTGGCTCCAGTGTCATTGGCTGGACTCAAATCACCTCGTTGTAGCTGTTGTCCTCCTCATTCTTGCAATCGCTGCAGTGCTCACGGCCATTTCCATTGCATTTCTGGCTGCATTTCTGGAATGCACTGGAGGTGCCCGGGGCTTCACTGCTGTATCACTCTCGTCCGCCATCTTGAGTTGCCTGTACATATACTTTAAATGGGTGAATTGTATGATATGTGACACGTGAATTACATCTCAAAGAGTTTTAAAAATCATATCAGGGATAGAAGGAATGAGAAATAATTTAATCCAAATAAAAGAGAGCAATAGAAGGGCTTGCTTCACCTCCTACACACATGCACACACA
Organism: Monodon monoceros; assembly: GCF_005190385.1. Taxonomy (NCBI): domain Eukaryota; kingdom Metazoa; phylum Chordata; class Mammalia; order Artiodactyla; family Monodontidae; genus Monodon; species Monodon monoceros. The sequence continues at coordinate 43,530,893 of NW_021703779.1, forward strand.
CACTACCCTTCCAACTCATCTGTGGTACCTAGAATAGTTCCTGTGGCATATATAGTAGGTGCTCAAGAAATATTTGTTGAATTAACGAATAGAGTTTATATCTAAGAATGGATGTATTGGGGATGGGCAAAGGAGTAATACAATAACTGAAGGTTGTCCACTGGGGGAGAAGAATAGGGTCTAGATGGGCATGGGGTGTGGGGGAGTAGTCACTACAAGTTCTCTCTGTATATGTTTTGTCAGCCTGGTAGACAACTATTGGTTGGCCAAGAAGTAAGATATTATGGAAAACCCGAACGAACTTTTTTGCCAACCCAATACTTCCCTGAAATCCAGGGAGACACATCAGTTTTTTTTAATTAATTAACTAATTAATTAATTTTTGGCTGCATTGGGTCTTCGTTGCTGCATGCAGGCTTTCTCTATTGCGGCGAGCGGGGGCTACTCTTCGTTTCGGTGCGCGGGCTTCTCATTGAGGTGGCTTCTCTTGTTGTGGAGCACGGGCTCTAGGCTCACGGGCTTCAGTAGTTGTGGCATGCAGGCTCAGTAGTTGTGGCTCACGGGCTCTAGAGCACAGGCTCAGTAGCTGTGGTGCACAGGCTTAGTGCCTCCGCGGCATGTGGGATCCTCCTGGCCCAGGGATCAAACCTGTGTCCCCTGCATTGGCAGGCGGATTCTTAACCACTGTGCCACCAGGGAAGTCCCGAGACACATCAGTTTTTAGCTGCTTCATCCTAGACTCAGTCACCACTTCCTCTAATCAAATCCCTTTTCTTGCCAACTGCTCTGTCATATTCTGCTCTTCCCATGGCCATCATTTCCCTTCCTCTCTTGCAATCCCACTACCTGGATGACTGCAATCCCACTAGGAGTAGAGCAGACTCAACATCAAAAGAGCTGTCTTATGAGGTAATGAGCTTCATGTCACAAGAGGTGCTTAAGCAGAGGATGGAGACCTACTATTAGGATTCTGTAGACACCATTCCTGTATGAGATTCCATCACATACTATATAAGCATGGTCAATTTACATAACATCACTTAATTTCCTCATCTGCATGCACACATACACTCCCTCAAACTTAATTCAGATAGTCCCTACTTCAAACAAATCCACAATAAGGAATTCTGGATTTTCAAGCCAATAACCTTTTAAAGGTACAGGAAGGATATATATTTTAAAAATAGTCAATAATAATCCAAATAAAAACCCAAAGTATGAAACACACGAGTCCATACTGATAAAAATAAATGATTTAACAAATAAATAAATAGAGGAGAAGGGAAAAAATCTTTCATACAGAATGATTCCAAATAATATATGTATTCCCTTCCTCTAGGTGGTGGAGCTTAACACCCTCCCCCTCGACTCTGGGCTGGACTTAATAACTCACTTCTAACCAGTATGTGTACAGAATAGAGATGTGTATAGAAATGGAAACGTAGTAACTTTCTGATGGAGAAATCTGGTAGACACTAACTAGAAAGGTGATGAAAGTTCACACCACCAGTGATGTCATGTGAATGTCATGCCCTCCCTGATACCATGAGATGAGAAGGGCACTTCACCTCGGTGGTGTTCTTCCTCCAAACCAGTCACCCCCAGTCTATTTATTAGGAAAACATCAGGCAAACCCAAATTGAGGGACATTCTACAAAAATACCTGTCCAGTACTCTTCAAAACTGTCAAGGTCATGAGAACCAAGGAGAATGACAAACTGACAGACCAGAGGGGACTAAGAGGACATGATAACTAAATACAAAATGGTAGCCTGGATTGAAGCCTGGAACAGAAAAGAACATAAGTGGAAAAACTGGTATAATACAAATAAATTCTGTAGTTCAGTTTACAGTAATGTAACAATGTTGGTTTCTTAATTTTGACACAAGGGCCACAGTTATGTAACATGCTAATATAAGGGGAAACAGGGTGAATTTTTGGTACTATCTTTGCAGCTTCTAGACTTAAAGGATCTTAATTCAACCATCCATCCAGGATTTTTATAGAGAGAGGCACTAGAGCATAATGGTTAAGAATTGATTGAGGGCGCGCCGCACAGATGGGGGCAGTTGTCTATGACGTCAGCTCGAGCTCTCCAGGCTCGGCGGCTCCAGGTTAAGCGCCCGCCACACCCCGCGCCGCCGTCCCCCGCCCCGCGCCGGGCGCCTGGGACCCTGCCGCGCCCCGATGCGGGCGGCGTCCTGCAGCAGATCATGGCCATCACCGACCGGAGCCTGGAGGAGGCGCGGGCCAGAAAGCATGCTCTGAATTGCCATGGGATGAAGCCTGCTCTCTTCATTGTGCTCTGTGAGATCAAGGAAAAGACAGGTGAGCAGAGTAAAGCTCCGGAGAGAGAAGATTGCAAGCCAGTAACCCACATCCAGGCTCCATGATGCCCCTCCACACCCTGTCCTGGCTCAGGGAGGAAACCCTGCACCCACAGGCCCCGGGCGGGGGCACTGTCTGTGTGGCTGCTGCTCTCACTGCATCCATGATGGCGCCTGGCCTCTGCCATCTGTCTATTCCTGTGAGTGCAGGGTCTAGGACTCACCGTGTCCTAGGACTGCCCTGGTACCTGGCACACAGTGTACATACCTTATATTTTTGTTGAATGAAGAACTGTATCTAGTGACTGATACCTTTTAGGTGAAATCCTTTTTATCCTGTACACCTTATGGGAGTTCGGGAAGATTGAGTGTCTGGGGCCTGACTTAGAACACAAGGCTTATCATTCATATCATCCTGAAAAGAAAGCCACCCTGCATGTAAACCTAGCATTGGCGGATGTTCCTGGAAGCACTACCCTATGAGTTCCAAGAATTGCCTTCCCATGCCTCCTCTGGCCTGTGGGAGGCACGCAGGTGCATCTTCCTGGGTTGATATGCAGGCGCTCCACCTGTGTTCTTCTCTGTGGCGTCTGCCTGCAGCAGTCTCTGAAGGCCAAGGATACCCTAGGAGTACACCCCCTTCCCGAATCCTTCCATTGAAACAGCAGTCCTTCTTGGTATCTGGAGGAGCTGTCCTGAGGAAAACAAATAAACCCTTTTTGGAGAGCTTTGAATGTAGCTGGGAGGACCCGAGACTGGCCTAGTCCCTTTCCTGAAAACCTTGGGGCTGGGTACATTACAGAACTCAGAATTTTGGGTTTTAGGTATGTGGTGTTGACAAGGGCTGAGTCAGAGCCTGCGTTCAGTGACTTTTAGCGTCAGAGTGGTAACAGTCACACACGCTGGTGTGGGTCAGCTTTGCCTCCAAGTGAACTTGAGTGCCAAATTGCGTAAAAACCTTTGGATCTTGGATTGCAGATGGGTATCCCCTTGAAGAGCTGCCAGGCTCCCTGGGCACTTCATACCGAGGGGCTTGTTCTGTCTTCTCTGAGCTGTGACTGTCCCCTGTGCTGGCCTCAGGTGCGCATCTGTGCCTCACTTTGGTCAGTTCTGGGTTCGCTTTGTCTCTGAGGAACAAGAAGTCCCAGCTCCACCAACCTTGTTCTCAGGCCAAGGAGCCCTTGCTGTGCTGTGGGAGCACAGGCAGCTGCTGTTGGAGGAGTGGATGTAAATAACTCATCACACAAGGGAACGCCCTCCTATTTCCTCACCACTGTTCCTGGGCCTGGCCTGGAGTCAGGCATAAGTAATCCAGCAGTTTTTTACCTCTGTTTCCCTTCCTCCTCAGCCACTCAGGTCTGTAGCAATTGCAACATCATGATAGGTAGCTTCAGCCTTCTGGTTAGGGCCAATGTGTGACTTCTTCCAGAATTTGGATCCCTTTTGTGATTGGCTGGACCAGGGGCCGAGACCCCTGTGCAGTATTTCATCATGACCGTGCAGGGAGCAGACCTCCTAGAGCTGGGGGGGGTTATTTTTCAGGTTGCTTGGAGTGTCCTTTCTTGGCCGCACAGTCTCAGAGTGACTCGTGAATCGAGCCTCCGATTCTGATCAATCTATCATTGCTCCTCTGCAGCTATAGACTGTGGTCCATCCCACAGGATTTGAAGTAATTAAACTCAAGTATAATTAAATAAGGTGCTTTTCAGCCACACTAGCCACATCTCAAGTGCTCAGTAGCCACATGTAGCTGGTGGCTCCCACATTAGACAGTGCAGATCTAGAACGTTCCAACATTGGAAAGTTCTATTGGACAGACAGGTGGATTAGTATAGAAAAATAGACAAATCAAGGATTATGAAAAACTAACGTCCATGATGACTAGAGAAACAAAATGTGGTCCCTATGTACAATGGACTGTTGTTCAGCCATAAAAAGGAATGAAGATTTATGGCACAAGCTACAATATGGATGAACCTTAAAAACTTTATGCTAACAAGGCCCTACTGTCAGGGAACTATATTCAATATCTTGTAATAACCTATAATGGAAAAGAATCTGAAAAAGGAATACATATATATATATATATATATATAACCGAATCACTTTGCTGTACACCTGAAACATTGCAAATCAATTGTACTTCAGTTAAAAAAAAAACAACTTTATGCTGAGTGAAAGAAGCCAGACACAAAAGTCCACAATAGTGTGTGGTTCCATTTATGTGAAATGTCCAGAAGAGGTAGAAAGAGATCAGCAGTTGCCAGGGGCTGGGGTCTGGGAATGGGGAGTGATTGCTAACGGGGACAGGGTCTCTTTTTGAGGTGGTGAAGAAGTTAGGTGGTGGTTGTACAACCTGGTGAATGAACTGAAAACCACTGAATTATTCACTGGAAAGGGGTGAATTGTATGTCACATGAGTTATATCTCAAAAAAGCTGTTATAAAAACCAAAAAAGAAAAAAAAAAGAAAGGATTGAATCCCAGCTCTGCTGCTTATCAGCTGTGTGACCATGAGTAAGTGACTTAACCTCTCTGTGCCTCAGTTTACTCATCTCTGAAATGAGGGTAATAATAGCACTTACCTCATAGGTCAATATGAGGTTGGTATCTGTTAATGAGTTAATATTTTAAAGTACTTAGCGCAATGCCTAGCACTAGTAAATGCTATATGTTTGTTAAATAAAATATAAAGTAATACTTATGAAAACTTCTGTATAGGCCCTACCTGTGCAGCAGCCCATCTTATACCTCAGTGCACACCCATTGGATTCATATAACATATCCATAATATAATTTAGGGCTACTTATGAAACTAGTAACCTGTAAGATGGCATTCACAAATCCCCAAAAGGTGACCAGAGAAGCTGCTTTAGAATAACAGGCTGCCCTGGGGACTCCAGCTGCAGACTGGCAGCTAATGGTAGATGATGGTATGTCAGGAAGAAATCTACTAGACACTGGTGTGCCCAGGGAGGTATTTATTTTCCTTACCTCACAGATTCACTTGGGTTGCTTTCTTCTCCTAATGTTCTCCCCACTCACTCTCTGATTAAGACCTTCTTTTCTTTAACACCCAACTTAAATCCTACCTTAGCTCTGAGGCCTCCAGGGTAGTCTTTCCTCTGAACTCCAACAATGCTAGTTGGTTTCTTCATTTGACCTGGAGAATATGCTATCTTATGCATTCTTTTCTCTCCTCATTCAGATCATAAGTACCTGAAGGGTAGGCACTGCCCTTGTGCCCCTCACAGGACAGCTTCCCCCTCCTTGGGAAGTCAATCAATAATTAGTGTTCAAGACAGAACAGAAAGTCCACTCCTCCTTTCATTCCTCAAATACTTTCTGAGCCCTGTGCTTGGGGCAGAGGATCTGGAGGATGAAAGAGTGGTCATTGTCCTCAGGAAGGCCACAATCTTGAATCAAAACTTTACACATTAAATTCATAATACCATTAGCTTCTGGTGGGTGTTGGGAAAAATGGGATGGGGGCCGGGGGAAGCAACAAAGGAGGCTTTGTTTAACCTTCTCAGTAATGTCCTTTTATACATAATTTAATTACCTGCAGAAAAAGAAAGTCTCCTGAGGGCATCAAACTGAGGCAAAGGTAGAGGAGAGAGAGCAATTCTGATAGTAGACAGAGAGGAATTTGGAGTGTGGGGAAAACAGAGGACAGGGCTTGGGAGAGAAGCAGGGGAGAGATAGGAAAATATGACCCTTCCCTTAGTCTCTCCACGTCTTCAGTAGATTCTGCTCTCCACCTCTAATTTTTTAAAAATAAAAGTCTTGATGCAACTGGATTGCTTGTGAGAACCAGAGAAAGCACAGGTAATACAAAATGCCCTCCCAGAGTTCAGCCACTGTAGTTTTGCGTGAATAACTACCATCTCTGTACAGGTACCCAAACAGGGAACAAGGCATACGGTGCCAGCCTTCCTAAGGCTCCCAGTCTAGGGATGAGACAGATAATAAATAAGCAGAAAAGTAAATACATAATTTCAAATTGTGATAACTAACAGGAAGAAGAAATATCAAGAGAAAGTAATGAGCAGAGGGCCTACTTTAGATTTGGTATACAGAGAAGGCCTGTCTCAGGAGGCATTACCTCAGCTGAGACCTAAAGATTAAGCTGCCAGCAGTACAAAGCCTGGGTGGGAGTTGGGGAGAGTGCTCCAGGTGAGGGGAGCAATGAGACAGAGAAAGATTAAAAAGAAGAAGAAAAAGAAAAAAAAAAGAAAAGAAAAACAAAAGAAGAAGAAAGCATAAGGGGAAATATTAGTAGGAGATATTACATCCCCTGAGGCTCAGGGTAAATGACCTGCTCAATACCACACAGCTAGTCAGCGACAAATGAGAGGATTGCTGAGCTCTATCCTGAGAGATAAAACTGAACAGAAGGCTTCTGGGGCTTCAAGGAAGCATCTAGCAAGAGACGTAGGGACAAAACAACAGGGGCAGGGACTCGGAGTACTTTCTAAGATTCTGGAAATTTTGTCAATATTCCAGTTTTAGTGATTTTTGTTAACCCCTCTGTTTCCCTGAAGGGGCTGACAGCAAAACCTTTGAATGAAAATCATGAGTATCAAATTAGTAAAAGTTTCCCAGGTGCCAGGCCATGGCCCCTTGTCTCTGGGGGCAGCAAAGAAGCGGGGACTGCAGGCCTGGATTCCACATCTCAGTCAATCCTGCGAAAGCTGAACCTCAAGACAAAGAGCAAAGGCTGACAGCTCCTGAAGGAGAGAAAAGCAAGCTGAATGCCTGGGTTTGTGGAAGAATCCAAAGCAGGAGGGCTAGATGGTTGGATACATGGTGGGGGATTGAAGGGATGGAGGGGGCTCAACAGTTTATCAGAAGACTCAGACAGAGGTTATCTTGCTGAAGGTCACATAGCAAAGCCAGGAGCAGAACCCAGGTCTGACACATTCCACAGCCTTTCTATTAAATCACTTCAGATGATTTCTCCCACAACTCCTCTTTAATGTTGCTGTTAGGTTGTTTTTAGAATGATTTTTTTAAAAAGTGTGTGTGAGTGAGAAGAGTGTGAGTGTGTGTTGAAGAGAGACCCGATTAGATGAATGTGCTTCTGCTCTTTTATTTGCACATTTCCTCTGTGTTTACCTATGATGAGGCAACCTAATTCCAGAGAATTCAGGGAAATCCCTGAACCTAAAGAGAGGGGCCTGAAAAATATTGAGAATCCCCTTCTGACCAGACCGTTTGGACTCTTGGGACAGCTGAGCAAGGGCAGAGAGGAAGCGTCCAGTGGTGTACATGGGCAGCCATCCTGAGCTGTAGCCTGGGCCTCCATGATTGAGGTTCTGTGGGAATATAAACCTGGAAGGAAAGTCAGACAGTGACAGGTAGAGACACCAGTCTTCCAGTGTTAGAGAAGGACGAGGCAGCTGAATGTTGAAAGAGCAAGAACAGGATAAGAGATCTGGGCAGCTTGTCATCTTTTCCTGATCATTTCTTTCACTGTGTAGATTCCTTCAGCTGAAATTGCTATCAATTCCCAGCTTCTCAAACACAGTATAGATGTTAAGAGCAGAAACTCTGAAGTCTCCAGTATCCTTGGCAAATCACTTAACTTCTCTGAACCTGGTTTTCCCCATGTGTAAAACAGGAATAATGATGGTACTCATCTCATAGGATTGCTAATGAGGTTAAGTGGTATGGAAAGCAATTGGAACAGAGCCTGGAACACAGTGGGCCTCTAGTGCACAGTATATATTATTATTTCTTACGTTGAATGCAAATGTCAATGACTATTGAATTATCTATACCACTGTGTACTACTTTGAGGCCAAGTTGCAGAACCACTGGCCTGGAAGGAATGCTAGAGATTATCTATGGCTCTTAAAATTTGAGACACGAGGAACCTAAGACCCAGGGGAGACAAGTGCATCTGAGGAAAAGGAAAAAGCTTGTGCAAAAGCAAAAGGTAGGAAAATGAATGAAAACGTATTTAAAGTGCTTGTAAGCCAGATGAAAGAGTGTGTGTATGCATGTGTTGGAGGGGTGGGGAGAAAGGAGGAAGACTGGAGGGTATATAAGGCTATAGAAGAAGCAAAGATGAGAATATGATGTGCTTTTGTGTCAAAGTCAGGAGTTTGGACTTTACCTAGACCAGTACTGTCTATTAAAAATATAATGTGAGTGGTGATCATTTTCAAATGTATAGAAATACCGAATCACTATGTTGTGTACCAGGAACTAACACAGTGTTGTAGGTCAATTATGGTTCAAAAACAAACAAGCAAACAAACTCATAGAAAAAGAGATCAGATTTGTGGTTCCCAGAGGAGGGAGGTGGGGGTAGGGAGAATTGGATGAAGGTGGTCAAATGTACGAACTTTCAGTTATAAGATGAATAAGTACTAGGGATGTAATGTACAACATGATAAAGATAATTCACACTGCTGTATGTTAAGAGAGTAAATCCTAAGAGTTCTCACCACAAGGGAAAATTTTTTCTTTTTCTTTTATTTTGCATCTATATGAGATGATGGATGTTCACTAAACTTATCGTGGTAATCATTTCATGCTGTGTGTAAGTCAAATCATGCTGTACACCTTAAACTTATACAGTTCTGTATGCCAATATATCTCAATAAAACTAGAAGGAAAAAAAAATAATGTGAGCCACATATTCAGTTTTAAATTGTCTGATAACCACATTAAAAAAAGAAAAAAGCAACAGACAATATCAACTTTAATATTATATTTTATTTAAGCAAATATATAAAAATATCATTTCAACATGTAATCAATATAAACAATTATTAATGACATATTTTACATTCTTTTTTAGTACTGAATCATTGAAATCTGGCATGTATTTTACATTTATAGTGCATCTCAATTTGAACTAGCCACACTTCAAATGCTTAAGAGCCACATGTGACTACTGGCTAGTGTATCTGTTAGTGCAGATCTAAGTGATGGGGAGCCACTGAAAGGTTTCAAGCTAGGGAGTGCCATGGTCTGATGTGTGCTTCAGAGCAAGAACTCTGGTGATGATGGGAAGGATGGATTGCGACAGGGACTCCTCAGGATTGCTATGTATAATTGCGCAGGTTGTATGGTATAAGAAGCATGAAAGGGAGCTAAAATCTTGTCCACATTCTACTTATCATGCCAAGTACTGGCCCAACACTGCCAGCTCAGAGGAAAGTGAGCCTTTCCTTAACTGGTTAGCCCAGAGGCAATGCCTGTTTCCTAATTTTCACAAAGATGCTATATGTGCTAGCAGTAGCCCTGGGGAATACCAGGCCAGTGTTGGAGGTACAAACCTCATTCCACAACTCCAATGGATAAGAAATATCACTGCTCTTTATAAATCAGAGTTAATTCCATTTTGAGCTCCCAATCCCATAAGTCTGGAGGGAAACTCAACCTAAGTTATTCTTGGGACCCCTGACTCTGAGTTGTGCCTAGGTTCTGGAATTCTATATGCACCAGCACATAGCAGTATGGCCCTCTAGTCATCAAGCCATCTGCTCACACTGGTAAATGTTGACATACACATTGACCCCTGTGCAGGGCCCTTCAGGTCTGGCAGCACTGTGATGCTTTTGTGAAAAACTTTTGCTTCTGGTCTCAACTTCCTAGATTCCCTACCTCACCACTTCTCACTAGGGCCTTCTGCATACGCTGCCCAGAAGCCAGGCCAGGCTCTGCCACTCTGGAATCCACAGAGCTCTTTCTCTCCTTCCTTTATATTGGAGAAATCTCTTTTTTAATCTGGGAAAATCCTCTTCGCTTTCTATTTATTCCAAGATGTTTTTTCTTTACTGCAGATTTTTTCCTCCCTCTGGGGCTCAAGGCTCTTGTGAACAAAAGCCAGCAAGTATTGTGGGAAATGTCAGTTTTCTGCCCTTCTACAAACCTCCTGGTGACCAAGAGGGCCAGAACCTGCTTAATGGAAGAAAATAAAAGGAGGAATATATGGGGTGAAAAAAAATATATATAAGCCTATTAATCTCTAAAATATTATCCAACTATAGAGCAACAGGAACTCTCGTACACCACTAGTGGAGGTATAAATTGGTACAACCTCTCTGGAAAATAATTTACCAGTGTCTGCTAAAGATGAACATATGCATGTCAGAAATATAATCTATAGGTATACATCAAGTATAAATGAGTGCTTATGGCCACCAAAAGACATGTATAAGAGTATTCGTAGCAGCACTATTCTTAATAGGCCCAAAGTGGAAATAACCCAAATATCCATCAATCATAAAATATATGATTTAACATACAATGGAATATTATACAGAAGTGAGAATAAAACAACACACAACATGATTGATTCTCACAAACATAGTGTTGAGCTAAGGAAATTAGGCACAAGAAAATCATACAGTATGATTCTATTTATACATAAAGTTTTTAAAATGGTAGAGCCTAGCTGTGGTGTTGAGAGCCAGTATAGCGGTCACCTTACAGGGAGAAGGGAAGGGGTAGTATTTGAGAGGAAGCACGAAAGAGGGCCTTTTGGATGCTGGTAATGTTCTGTTTCTCGACCAGAGTAAGTTCAGCTTGTGGTAATTTATCAATAATATATTGGGCTTAAGACATGGAAGCAACCTAAATGTCCATCAACAGATGAGTGGATAAAGATGTGGTACGTATATACAATGGAATGTTACTCAGCCATAAAAAAGGATGAAATAATGCCATTTGCAGCAACATTGGTGGACCTAGAGATTATCATATATTAAGTGAAGTAAGTCAGACAGAGAAGACAAATATCATATGATATCACTTATATGTGGAATCTAAAAAAATGATACAAATGAACGTATTTACAAAACAGAAATAGATTCACAGACATAGAAAACAAACTTATGGTTACCAAAGGGGATAGCAGGGAGGGGGGGAGATAACTCAGGCATTTGAGATTAACATATACACACTACTATATATAAAATAGGTAAACAATAAAGACCTACTATATAGCATAGGGAACTATAGTCAATATCTTGTAATAAACTATAATGGAAAAGAACCTGAAAAAGAATATATATATATATATATTTATAACTGCTGTACACTTGAAACTAACACAACATTGTAAATTAACTATACTTCCATAAAAATGCATAAAATAATAATATATTGGGCTTATAATTTTGTGTGTTTTTGTGTATATAGCCAATACAAAGTAGAAAGTTGAATAAAAAAATAAAAATATCAGCCTGTCACACCAATTAGCTGACTGTAGCAATAATCCAGGTGGTAAAGAATAAAGACCTGAATAATTTAAGATCATGGAAATAAGGAGGGAGAAGCAAGGATCAATGAATGATTGGATGTGGACAGTATAGAGGGGGAGGGGTCAAAGACAATGCCTGGGATTTGGGCTTGGACAACTGTGCAAATGATGGTGTGATGGTTGAGACAGGGATCATTGGAAGAGGTAAGACTAGGTGAATGAATGGGTAATGAAATCCGCTTGGCACATGATGAGCTCATAGTGTCTCTGGGACATTTGTGTGGAGAGGCAGTAGTATGGCATGGGGTTTAAAAGTGAGGGTTGATTTTTGATTCTGGATATGACCGAGTAAACACACACCTCTCTTTATCACCTACTGAGCCTGACTCTAAAACTTGTACAGAAAGCATGAACAACTCTTTAAGAACTCGGCATATATCAGCAGACAAATCAGAGAACACTAGAAATAAAAGTAACACCGAACTGGTGGTAAGTTTACCACTTTTGTTCCTCCAGCATCTCCCACCACAAACTCAAGATACACACTGAGGTACTTGAATATCCTGATGTCTGCAGCTAACTTTCAAATGGTTCAGCAAAATAATAATTATTATATTATAGAATAATAATTATACTTTCACCATTTTTAAAAATACATAAACATATATCCCCACATGTTTCACCATTTTAGTCAGTTGTGTGCTAGATAGATAGATAAAGCAAGATTGCAAAATATTAATAGTTGGTGAAACTGGATAAAGGGTATATGGGTACTCATTGTGCCAATCTTATAACTTTCTGTAGGTTTTAATTATTTTCAAAATAAAAAGGAGTGATAGACCGTCTCTTGAAGATTTTTCAAAATACACATGCCTGTGTTGCTGCCTCAAGCTAACGAACGAAGACCTTCCCTGGGCAGGACCTAGGGATATGCATTTTAAAAGTTCTGGGCCACCCCCCCTCCCCAGCAAAGAAGCACCACTGTGGAACTTCATCGCAGACCCAGCTCTACCTCCTCTGGTTCTTGGTTTCCTTCGGGACCCAAACCTCGGCACTAGTCCTCTTTGGCAATGTTGCAGCTAGGCCTTCCTTTGTAAAGCAGGTGCAGCTAGGGAGTGGGAGTGGTGAGAAGATGAGGTGAGGGTGAATCTGGGGGTACTCCAACATTTATCAGATGGGCAGAGAAAGAGGATTCCATGAGGGACTGAGAAGGAAGGGCCAGGGGAGTAGGATGGAAACCCCAAGAGTATACTCAAAGGCAGATAAAGATATATGACAAATCATTCTAGGTGTGCCCAGTGTAGAAGCTGCATCAGGATGAGAAGTAAGTTGCTATATCAGTTCAGAAGTGGGCCCTTCGTTGCCAGAGGAGATTTCCCTGGCAAGCCCCCTCTTCCCTCCAGCAGATAGTCTGTGCCACAGGGCTGGCTGACAGGCACCTGAAATCTCAGACAGGAGAAATCTCTTTTTCAAAAGCAAGGTTTCTGGGAGACAGATGCTATCAAACCCCAAGAGGAAGGTTAGCAGGTCAGGCTGTTTGACTTTGCTTCTGCCTCCTGCTGAGTTCTGGAAAAGGATTTATGTTTTCTGGGAGGTGTTGTGTGAAACCCCTTCAGGGTCAGAAAAAATACACCCATTTGTCATTTGGGGGTTGGGGGGAACATGGAATCTGGAGTCGACTGTTCTTAGCATCTGGTGAGAGTGAGAGTGTGAAATACAGGCGGTGAGACAAAGTGCAGGCATAGGGAAGGCAAGTGAAAACCTACCACTCTCCCCTTTACCAGTTGGCTCCATCACAGCTGGGGTTTTCCTGACAGTCATCCTTTACCTCCCCACACCTGCCCTCCAAGAGATGTGCTGGCCCTGATGTGGATAAATCCTTTTAACTGTCAGTAAAGTCCAGTGAGGTTGGCATTTTAAAAATGAAAAATGAAAGGGAGGAAAAAACCAGAAATAAACAAAGGAAGTAAATAACAGTTGAGCAGCACTCCTTCCAATCTATCCGTCCCACAGCAGATCGAGTGAACATTCCAGAACATAAATCTCACCCTGAAACTGCTGGGCTTCCAACCTTTCAAATGGTTTTTCATTGACCTTAGAAGTGAGTCCAAAATTTTAAACATGATATACAAGGCCCTTTGCAATCGGATGCCAGCTGACTTTTCTAGCTTTGTCACCCATCACCTCCCCTTCACACACTCTGCATTCCAGCTACATATGTCTCCCCGCTTCCTAAACAAGCCACACTTTATTCATCTCTGAACTTTTGCACACGTATGGCCACCCACCAGCCACTTAAATCAAGCACAGTAGTTAAGAGTACAGACTCCAGAATCAGGCTGCTTGGGCTTAATCCCAGTTGTGGGCAAGTTTCTGATCTTTTTTGCTTTCATTTTTTCAGTTGCAAAGTGGGGCTACCAAGAGGGGTGCTGTGAGGATCAGATGAGAGACATGGCACAGAATCAGCACACAATCCACGTTAGCTGTTGCTCAACAAACATTGGTTGGCTGGCTGCCCAGTAGGTGGGAGGCCCTTCGCATCCATCCATCCATCCATCCATCCATCCTTCCATCCATCCATCCATTTATTTATTTATTTATTTGTTTATTTAACATCTTTATTGGAGTATAATTGCTTTACAATGGTGTGTTAATTTCTGCTGTATAACAAAGTGAATCAGTTATACATATACATTTATCCCCATATCTCCTTCCTCTTGCATCTGCCTCCCACCCTCCCTATCCCACCCCTCTAGGTGGTCACAAAGCACTGAGCTGATCTCCCTGTGCTATGAGGCTGCTTCCCACTAGCTATCTATTTTACAATTGGTAGTGTATTGTCCATGCCACTCTCTCACTTCGTCCCAGCTTACCTTTCCCCCTCCCCGTGTCCTCAAGTGCATTCTCTACTTCTGCGTCTTTATTCCTGTCCTGCCCCTAGGTTCATCAGAACCATTTTTTTCTTTAGATTCCATATATATGTCACATCCATTTATTACATGCTACTTCCAGTCTAGAGGAAAGGCAGACATGTAAACAGGACATTATAATACAGCGTGATCAAAGTGAGGATGGAGCTGTGTGAGCCAGAAGGAGCAACTTGTGGGGTCCCTCCCTTCCACCCTTTCCTCAGCTGGATGCACCTCAGATGACACCTCAAATTCAGTTTTTAGCCAGGCCCTGAGGCTTGAGAAAGATAGGAGAAAGTAAAGAATTTCCAACCTAGGGCTGGCATTCAGACTTTAGGCACCACCAGTACAACCCTACTGGCTGTTAAAATATTGAAACAACTTTCATACTCATTGACAAAGGCCCTAAGCACCCCAAGTGTTCCATAATGCCTCCTTCCCCTCTGCCTCGTGCAGCCTGGCTCTGGGGAACACTGAATGGACACCATCAGGGACCACCCTTATTCCCCCCAGGGCACATGCCTGCCAGCTTGTCTGGAGGTATTTTTTCACTCTGGTTCCCCTCCCCCCTAACCCCCAGGACCCACCCTCCATCAGTCGTGGCCCTGGGGACTGTGAGCAAATGAGAATTACCAGTTTGTCCCCTGAGGAGGCATTTTGAGCATCAGCTGTACTTGAACTTGGGTATACTCCGTGTTCCGTGAGTCCCAGGAGCTGTGTCTGCTTGTTTGTTGAGATGACTGCTGCTTTGAGGGTAGCTTTTGGCCTTCTTCTGGGCCCTGGCTTATGCCTGCAGTACCCTTTGGAAATCTCTGCTTTTCCACCAGCCTGGATTCCTTCTAGCTAACCATCCATCCCACTCCAGAGGTTCCTGTCACCTCCTAGATGTGTCCACTCCATTCTGCACTACACCAGGACTTATCCTGACAAGTGACTTTATGGACAAGGCCCTGGTATGCTATGAAGCAGCACAGAGTGGGAGCTTTGGAGCCAGGATTATCTGGGTTTGCATACCAACTCTACCACTTCTAACTGTGCAAGTTTCTCAGCCTCTCTGGGCCTCAGTTGCCTTATCTGCAAAGTGGGACAATAAGAGTACCTACCTCAAAAAAAAAAAAAAGAGTACCTACCTCATAGAGTTGTTGGGAGGGTTAAAGGACAAAATAGTGGAAAGCACTTAGATGAATGTCTGGCATATAGTAAAAGCTCAGTAAATGTTAGAGATTTATTATTATTATTTTGCATTGAAGCTTTAATGGGCACATTTAGGTCTATTTTTAAACATTTTCACCTTGCTTGTTGCCTCTTTGCACAACACCTCCAGAGAGGTAGATATTGAAAGATATTGATTAGCATCCTGATTTTTGAGGTGAGGAAGCATACTTGGCTACTATATCAAGCGATGAAGTGTTATTAAGTGGCCATGGTTAAAGACAAATTTTCTGATTCCCCATTTAATGTTATTTGTACCCATCAGGGAACACTGAAATAGGTGGATAGTTATTCATTCAATAAATATTTATGGAATGGCTACCATGTACCAGGCACAGTGCTGGGCACTGAGGATACAGTAGTGAACAAGACAGGCAGGTCCCTGTGCTCCTGGAGTTACCATTCTAGAGGGAAGAGACGGTCAATAGGCAAGTAAATTATGATAAAGAGGATGTATCAGTTAGTGTGATGAAAATAAAACAGGGTCATGTAATAAAGAGTAACTGTGGCAGATAGGGTGATGAAGGAAGTTTTTTCTGAGAAGGAGACTTTTATGACAAGAAGAGGGGTGAGCTGAAAACCTTTTCCCCTTGGATACATAGCTGGGATCTGGGAGGGAAGTTCTCATAAAGGGGGAGCTCCCGGGGTCCTGCTCTGGGCCACCACAAACAAGTGGAAGGGGCAGGAGGGAGGGCTGCAAGTTAAAGGTGGCTGAGAGCCTGAAGTCAGAAAGACTTGCTGAATTGGAGGCTTTCTGGAAAGAGGCAGAGGAGCAAAGAAACTTGTGAACAGTGGAAGGGGTTTTTTTTTCCTACAGGTATTAAGTTTAAATATATTTAAAAATAAACTTTATTGATCTAATTTAGATAGAATAATGTTAACTAATTTTAAGTGTACAGTTTGATCAGTCTTGAGAAATGTATACACCTATGTTAAATGTATACATATCCCCTATGAAGATACATAGTTAACATTTCCACAACTCTAAAATGTTCCCTTCATGACCCTTTGGAATCAATTCTGGTCAGCTATTTTGTAGAATGTCCCTCAATTTAGGTTTATCTGGTAGTTTCTCATGATTAGACTGGGATTATGGGTTTTTGGCAAGAATGCCCTTCTGTTGACATTATATCAGGAGGTACATGATACCAATGTGTCTTTACTGATGGTGTTAACCTTTATCACATAATTAAGTTGTTACTGGTGGGCTCATCCATTGTAAAGTTACTCTTTCCCCTTGGTAAGTAATAACTATCTTGGGGGAGATACTTTGAGACTACCCCATAAAGATTTATATTGGCTTTATATGAAACCTATATGTTGAATTAGAAAGTGTTTTATTTTACTTAGTTTTACTAGTTAAGAGCATGGTCTATTTTTCTATTTACCTGTTTTTCTTTTTCTCATTCATGTATTATAGTTGTTTAATAAACATGGATTCTGAATTAATGGGAAGACAGTGTGATAGAATGGAAAAAGCATAGTGTTTGGCATGAGGCAAACCTGGATTTGAATCCCAACTCTCCCACTTACTGATGTATAACTTTCAAAAAAGGCCTTTAAACCTGACCATCTAATTTCACAGCTGTAAAAAGCAGCTAATAACAAACCATCTCACAAGGTTTTTAAAAGAACTAAAGCACCTGGTAGTGTCTGGTACTAAGTAAGTTCTCTGTAAATGTCATTTCTTGCCTTCCTTAATACATAGGTGTTTAATATTATCGTCACTATGGTAATTAGACTCTCCTCTTTCTGGCTGGGTGGCTCTAGGATACAGAAATTCAATCAATTCTTCCAGATGTTTTTCATGTTCTGACACCACAGAGACCTCAGTGCAGTGGAACTGCTGGACTTTTTACATGTCTCTGAGTCAGTGAGGAGAAAGCAGCTGCAATTGTTTTATAGTTGATGGCAAATTCTTACAGCTCACAAGTAAATTCTATCCTATACCTTTGCAAAGCTCATTCACTACCTCTCATATTTGGGGATTTGATTTTCATGGACGTACAAATATATCATTTGCAAAGGTGGCATTTTTATTTTTATTGCTCCTATATTTCTACTTTTTACTTTTCTTCTTCCATTATTAGAACAATTGTAAAGTAGAATTTTAACCGGGGCAATCTTGTGTGGTTCCTGTTTTTAACCAGAATTAATCTGAGTTTTCTTTGGAAAGATATACCCTTAAGTTAAGCAAGAGAGAGAACACTGCAATACCCCTCTCCTCACCCCTGATTGTTTTTTAAGGTTTAAGTGAAACTTTGCTTTCTCTGTCTTTTGTTTCCTTGCTCCAAATTTTATTTCCCATTTCCTAAACTTGTTTGATTTGTTATTTGTTCCCTCCCGAAGTTCTCTAGGCAGGGATTTAATTCATTGTTGCTTTTTTGTACTGATGAAGGCTTTCAGGGCTATACATTCTCTAAGTACTGCCTTGGCAATCTCCCGTAAAGTGGTCCTCCCATAAAATGTCTTACCAATTTTTCCTTTTACCTTATGCTCCATTATGTTTTGGCCTGGCACTGTTACTAATCCTCTTTATTACAATATTTGACACTTTGATACTCTGCATTAATTTTGATTTCTTAAATGGTACATTAAAGCTATTGATTTGTGGAGTTTGGGATTAGCAGATGCAAACTATTATAGATATAGGATGAATAAACAACAAGGTCCTACTGTATAGCACAGGGAACTATATTCATTATCCTGTGATAAACCATAATGGAAAAGCATATGAAAAAGTATATATGTATAACAGAGTCACTTTGCTGTACAGCAAAAATTAACACAACATTGTAAATCAACTATACTTCAATTTAAAAAAAACTATTGATTTTGATTACCAAGTTTTTTCTGCTGCCCCCTTAAATTTTGCCCCTGAGGAAAATGTCTCTCTTGCCTCACCTCAGCCTAGGCCTGGCCCTGTGGTAACCTCCCAGATGAGTTCTGCTCACAACTTTCTTGTGAAATGGAGGCCTGATGTTCAGAAAGACTAAAATTGTCAGCGATATCAAACCAGTGACACTGCCTGCCAGGAGATAATCCTGTTTTCCTTCTCCTTCTGCTCCTGTCATCCCTTTCCTATATGTGGGGCTTTCAGCTCAGCAGAAGCCTTTGTCCATTTCTAGCTGCTGGCAGTGGCCACATTGCTAATAGGATGCCTGGGATCACTTCCCCATTTAGAGGGGTGAAAGGTCAGGGTCTCACCCTCCAGGAATAAACCCCAAGGCCTGTTGAGCTCCTCCAGATCCTTGTCAGGGCCCTGTCTGGCCCAAAGCATTCCTTTCTCTGCTGGAGTCTGTCAGTTAGCTCTGGCAAAAATCAAGTTTCCTCACCCTGATCTTACCTCATCCACACAAGTTTCCCTGAGAAATTATGGAAGAGAAACTCTTAGAATCCTCAAATGTCAGAGCTGGAAGGGCCCTTAGAGACCATTTTGCCCCAATGGCCCTCATTTAACAGAACATATAACTTCCTTTGCTCTATTTCCACGTTCCAAAGAATCCCCAAGGCCGCCTCATAATAAAAATCAGGAGTAAGTCAAGAGCCGAGTTAATCAAGGAAGTAAACTACTATGGGACCCAGCTGTGCTCAGGGAGGACTGAGTCATCAGAAATGCAGACCTGGTTCCGGGATTTGTTTATTAAGGATTTTCTTCAAGGACAAAGAGAATGTTCTGTGGTAGCTTAACTCCACAGCTTTTCATGGGGTCAGGGTGAGACTAGAAAAGGTTTGATTAGCTTTAGAAGGGCTGGGGAGTTTTAAAATCCTGGCTTTGAAGGAGCCTACCTTTACTTCTATCTGACTGGTCCAGGCATTGTGGAGAAGTTGTCAAAGTTTGTCTGTATGCTTCTTACCTCCCCCAAAATGTGCCTTTCTGGGTCCCACACTCAGAGGATCTTGCTTTCAGTTTGGAAATATATCAAGGGCACTTGCAACTGTGTTAGGATGGGCTTTGAGAGGTACAACTTCAATCCCATATCTAATTTGTAACAAGATTCTCCTTGCAAAGCATCATTACGTCTATTCTTCTAGTTTAACCTCTAAACAGGGAGGGTAATTTTTGTCTACATTTTGCAGATAAAGGAAAAGGCTCAGAGTCTACCTAGGTGACTCTAAGGCCATGCAACTAGTAAGAGGCCAAAGCTTTAACTTTTGAGTCGAGAAGAAAGCCACATCCTGTGCTTGTTCTACTAAGCCACAAGCACCTCAAAGGTGCCAAGGAATGCCACAGCAAACTAGCTAACAGAGGACCACAGGGCTGAAACCACTGTCTTGATCTGATTTGTAATGAATTATAGCATTGTGATAGACTTCTGAGAAGCATAGAACAAATCTAGGAATTTAGTGCTAGTCTCAAAGGAGACATTGGGATTCACATAAGGTGGCTGTGAAGAATTTACCATTCTGTAGCTTTGTTCTCTGCAAATTTTTCTCTCAGACTGCTGGAAAACAAGGAAATCTCATCAGTTGAAGGAAATGACTTATAAGGAAGCTTTATTATGTGTGGGGGAGGATCAGATCCCATTGTAGTTCTGGATAGTGTTTAACCATGTGCAGTGAACACTGGGAGTGTATGTGTGTCCGTGGGTAATATACTTTCTTCAGTTTGTTTTTCATCTAAGCTAGCCCATCTACAAACTCTTAAAAGTGATCAAGAAAGCTGCATCCTTGGGATTAGAAGGGGGATTATCAAGTTAACTGTGAAATTCTGGGAGAAACAGGGAGACCACAGGTGGCAAAACTCTAAATAGCTTGTGAACTGAGATTTGGATAAACCAGATGACTTAGGAACTTGGACATGGGTTATATCCCTGTGTCTTGGGTGCTTAGAAAATAACCCAGGGTGAGATCCTGACACAAGTCCAACACTGTATCACCAGTCCTTGAAATTGGATGCATTCCCCTCCCTTGCCTCGGATATATCTGACCAAGAAAACAATGACACAATTAAAAAAAAGTTTTTTTATTCACGTTCTTGCCCAGTTTGTTGGACACCCTGCATTTGCACAGTCCAACTGCTCAGATGTATTGGAAAATACAGTCGTGCAGCGTGCAGTTCACTGGCCTGATGGTAGAGGGTGCTCCAGCTGGGATAGAATGCTGCTGGGGGTGGGGAGTAAATGGAGAGGAGGAGAAAGAATTGTTGGCTCACAGGTTAGTGAGCAGCCAGTCTAGCAGTTGTTTTCCAGCCACGTTTCCCATAGCTTCATCCAGTGGTTGTTCCTTGGTGAACTTCATGACCTCTTGAAGAAGATCTCCTACCCTGTACCCCTTCTCTGCTGCTTTAGCTGAAACTTCAGGAAGCTGTGGAGAGAGCAGATAGCTTGAGTCACATGATGCTTTTGGAGCCAGGGTCCCGACGGAGAAAGTCTACTATACCCCACCCACCTTCCTGCCTATGATTCTAGGATTAAAGGCTGCCACAGGTCCAGGACTGGAGGCTGCTGACATGGCTTTCCTTTTTTCTGGACGCTCCTCTAATGGCATAGATTAAAATGCCAAAGGTCCTTTCTTTTTGAGCTTCAAAAAACAAACTCTGGAATCAATTGTGTTCACTAATACTTCTCATCAGGTACTGGGATCCTTCAGTTAATCTGTACTGATTTCTAGGTCAAGGTTAGGGGTTGCCATTCCCCTGCCTCCCTAAAAAAAAGTACATGGGATTGGAAATAGGGAGGATAATTTGGTTCAGTATTTTATTTCTCTGGAATCCATCTAATGTAGGAAACACAGCTGTGGGGTGTGTGTGTGTGTGTGTGTGTGTGTGTGTGTGTGTGTGTGTGTGTGCATGCACACGTGCGCAAAACATAAGACTTAAAAATTGCTCCCTGATGTTTTACCAAATAGTTTGTTGAAAGGATCACTGGCAAAATGAGCTAATCTCACTCTCCTCCTCTTGGAAGTACACAGGACTTGAGTTGTCCAGAGCCCCATGTAACTAATGGTTCATCACTTTTGTGTCTTTATGAGGTGAGAGTAATTCATGAGTCACATGATAAAGAACAGACTCAAAAAAATGGACTGCTTCTTGGGCTCTAAGTACAATACCGCCTCCCTGCCCCTACCCATTCTAACCCTCTTTCTTCTTGTTCCTTGTTGCATTGCTTACCTTCTTCAGTTGTCCAGCATCATCTCCCATGAAGTAGAGCATGGGTATGTTAAATTGTGAGGCTGCAATCCACTGCAGGACAGCCTGGAGTTGCTTTTGCAAGCTACTTGTTGAGCACTGATTATTGACAATGACTTCAGTTCCAGGAGAGTCTTGATAGTTCTGTGACATCGCAGCATCATGACTACATCTGGGGCCACCGGCCTGGTAGTTGGGGTTGTTGGCCAAGGCTGCTTGTTCTTCCAACTCAGCAAGGGCTGCCCCATTGTTGCTATACTTATCCATGATAAGGCACAGCTTCATCACAGATTCTACAAGTTGATCTATAAATTGTCGGTTCACTTGCTTCATCCCACTGATAAAGTCAAGTTCTTGATTGTCCTGGCATTTTTCTTCCCCTTTGTCAGGCCTCTTGGACATGGGGGCTCCTTTGTCTGTCCTGGGCTCAGAACGTTTGTTCTCACCTTCACATAGATCTCCACAGTTGAAGGAGCTCTCACTAAGCAGTTTTTGAATCAGTGACAGAACGATGTTTGACATATCCAGCCTCTGGGAGTCCAGGTGTTCATTCTCCTTTAGAGAGGTGGATGATCCAGGTGCTCCACGAGATTCTAGATGTTTCATTGAAAGTGCCTTGACACTTTGGCTACCTCTGCACTTTTTGTATTGGGCACTCTGAGTCATATAGCTGGTGGTAGAACAAGGACAGTCTTTAAATGCATCTTTGCCCTTGGCCTGCTGGGTCAGATAGTATTGGATCAGCCTAAGGGCAGAGACAATCAAGTCCTTTGCCAGTGAATCCATGGAAAGGCTGATCTTCTCTCTCTTTTCCTCCTTATTGGTCCATGCTTTGCCAGCCATGCCTTGGTTTTGGTTCCACATTGTCAGGCTCTCCTTGAGGGTATGTTCACTGCCTTTCTCAGCACTGGTCAATGACTTGCACTTCTCTGGTTTCATTTTGCCTTTGCCCTTCCCCTTCATCTCGGCCTTCATGGCTGAGAATTCGAGACTTTGGTTCTTGCATTTGGGATCATGGCACCCAGCCTTCAAGGATGCATATGACGAACTCTGAGACTTAGTTTCCTTTTTTTCCCCAAGAAGAGCACAGACAAGACGCTTCAGCATGGCCTCCATGGTATCAGCAGTGTTTTGTTTCCCATGGTTGAGCAGATTCCTCCTGACAGTTGAGACAAAGTCTGAGTTGGCCATCAGGACCCCGGTGATATTATGTAGGTTCTTCACGCAGGAGTCAATCAAATCGGACACAATTTCCTTGGTGTGTTTTAACAGCACCCTCCTCACGACCACACAAGCTGGAATTGGCTTCCCAGAGCTATGAACTTTCAAGTTCTGCATGACAGAGACCATTGTGTCAGATGCCACTTGATTTGCATAAACCAGGAACATTTTGCTGATCGAATCTGCAAATTCTTTGTTGTCTCTTTGGCACATCTGTTTGTCTCCACCTTTGCTCTTGTTGGATAATTCACTATACAGAAAGGTTTTTTGGCCACCTTCCCTACACTCCTCCCCAGTGCCCTGCCTTTCTGCAGAGGTCACTTCCACAGCATCATGGGCCATTTCAGAAGTGATCTTGCTCACAGCACTACGAGGGCTGTTTTTCCCTTTGTCCCCACTGGGTGGATAGATTGAATGATGAAGACATTTGCTTCCACCTTCCAACTTCTTGATTTTCTTACGGGCCATCTGGATCACCAGAGGAGATAGTCGGTTGACATAGAAGGAAGGGTCATCCGTAGAACATTCTCCATCAGGGGAGATAACTGCCCTCTGATTGCTAGGAGATTTGGCTGGTGGGGTGAAAGGACTCTGGTTATTGTTGGTGTTTTTGGCCGCTGTCATTTCCAGATGTTGGCCTTGAGGTCCTTTGGCCACGTAATCCATTTTCAGTTGATTGGCATAGCCTCTGTAGCAGTTCCCAGTGGGCAGTTTGTGATATTTGCCCTCTGTGTCTCTTACTTGACGTCTACAGCTAGAGGATGAGGGGCTAAGTGCCTGTTGGAAACACAAGGCGTATTTCTGAAGATCACTGAGTAGACGATAGAGGACACTTATAGGATTAGAAGGAGCTTGTTTGAAAAGGCACACTGACCTCTCCATCTAAAAAAAGAAGACCTATCCATAAGGCTTTGGCTAGGCTACTTCTTTCCCCTATTGTATTTAGAAGATATATCTTCCAAGTTGCACAGATTAGGGATTTGGCCTTTAGTATTTGCATGGGCACATAACACACAATTATATCCATTAATACACATTTAAGCACAAGTGGCAGCAACAAAAGCTCAGAGTAGATACATTTGTACACTTAACTATACACAAGTGTTATCAATATGTTTGTCAATTTCATCTGAGTATGTGTGCTTATTTCAATACATGTCAAAAATATGTCAGTGTCTCTGTCGTGTGTGTATATACACATCAATATATCAATTCATGAGTGGGAACATGTGTCAGTTTGTACTGTTAGTGTGTGAAAATGTGCCTGTGTGTATGTGTGTGCATATGTGTATGTCAATGCACAGTGTGTGATGTCACCGTGTGTAAGCATGTGTCATAATGTGCTGACATCATACCCATTGTATATGTCAACTGTAGAGGCCAGCATGTGCATGTTAGTATGTATATTTTGTACATATGTGTGAATGTAAAAATATGTGTGTGTATATCAGTGTGTCTCTGAATATGAAAATAAGCAAGTGTCAAGTTGAGAGAGCTGCATATGTGTTTATGATATAAATCCAATAGCATGTATCATGCAGCTATAAATGTATTTATATATGTTGAAACATACATTCAGGTATTAGCATACATACTCATCAATATATTAATATATAATTAATGTATAATATATTAATAAATATGTATGTTAAAAATGAGTATGTATAAATAGGTGATTGTATAATGACTGTGTATATCGATATATTAGGTATCGGTTTATGTTATATTTATATACTATGTCAATGATTGATGTATGTCAGTGTTGCATACACACTGGCATTTGAGTGTGTCTGTGAGTACATGAGTGGGGATGTCACTGCATTTGTGTCAATATGTGTATCAGTGTACACAAGCATGTGCGTTAGTTAATGTGTCACTTTGTTAAAGTTTGTATCAACATGAGGTATATTTATAAGTGAGTATGCCTGTACCTGAGTCTGCATGGTCTGTTTTGATCAAGGCTTGTGTGTATCAATGTGAGTGTGTGTTTATGCATAGTGTGCTTGGATGTACATATAAATGTTTATGTGTATCACATGTGGGCACATTAGTGTGTCTGACTCTGTATAACTGCATATCTTTGCATATGTGTGTAAGTCATTGTTATGACTAGATCACTATACGTAAGTTTGTTCTTTCAATGCTTGTGTGTGTTTGTCAGTGTCACATGTAGCCAGGCATGTGTTTGGCCTGGCTACAAATTATTATAAATTATTTTATAAATTATTTTTTGTTAACGTATATACATGTATATATCTATGTGTATGTCACTTTGTGTAAACGTATATGTGTATATCTATACTTGTGACTGTGTATGCCCATGTTTGGATATGTGTATACATATTGTGTACACATCTACTCAGCACTAAGTACCATTGCCCTCTTTGCTCCATTCATTGCTTCATCACCATGAATTCCTGGAAACGTGAGGTCATAATAAGGTCCACTTTTTGCAAAAGGGCTTCAGTTGCAATAAAGTAGACCTGCATTGTGTGTAGTAAGTATGGGCTCCTCTTTTAAAAACAAACACCAGAGATTGGTTCAAGATGGCAGAGTAGGAGGACATGCTCTCAATCTCTCTTGCGAGAACACCAGAATCACAACTAACTGCTGAACAATCATCAACAGGAAGACGCTGGAACTCACCAAAAAAGATACCCCACATCCAAAGACAAAGGAGAAGCCACAATGAGATGGTAGGAGGGGCACAATCATAATAAAATCAAATCCCATAACTGCTGGGTGGGTGACTCAAACTGGAGAACACATACCACAGAAGTCCACCCACTGGAGTGAAGGTTCTGAGCCCCACGTCAGCCTTCCGAACCTGCAGGTCCACAACGGGAGAAGGAATTCCTAGAGAATCAGACTTTGAAGGCTAGTGGGATGTGATTGCAGGACTTCGACAGGACTGGGGGAACAGAGACTCCACTCTTGGAGGACACACACAAAGTAGTGTGCGCATGGGAAGGAGCAGTGACCCCATGGGAGACTGAACCAGACCTACCTGCTAGTGTTGGAGGGTCTCCTGCAGAGGCGGGGGGTAGCTCTGGCTCACCGTGAGGACAAGGACACTGGCAGCAAAAGTTCTGGGAAGTACTCCTTGGCGAGAGCGCTCCCAGAGTCCACCATTAGCCCCATCAAAGAGCCTGGGTAGGCTCCAGTGTTGGGTTGCCTCAGGCCAAACAACCAACAGGGAGGGAACCCAGCCCCGCCCATCAGCATTCAAGCAGATTAGAGTTTTACTGAGCTCTGCCCACCAGAGCAACACCCAGCTCTACCCACCACCAGTCCTTCCCATCAGGAAGCTTGCACAAGCCTCTTAGATAGCCTCATCCACCAGAGAGCACATACACAGCAGAAGCAAGAAGAACTACAATCCTGCAGCCTGGGGAACAAAAACCACATTCACAGAAAGAGAGACAAGATGAAAAGGCAGAGGGCTATGTACCAGATGGAGGAACAAGATAAAACCCCAGATAAACAACTAAATGAAGTGCAGATAGGCAACCTTCCAGAAAAAGAATTCAGAATAATGATAGTGAAGATGATCCAGGACCTTGGAAAAAGAATGGAGGCAAAGATCGAGAAGATGCAACAAATGTCTAACAAACCTAGAAGAATTAAAGAACAAACAAACAGAGGTGAACAATACAATAAGTGAAATGAAAAATACACTAGAGGGAATCAATAGCAGAATAACTGAAGCAAAAGAACGGACAAGTGACCTGGAAGACAGAATGGTGGAATTCACTGCTGAGGAATAGAATAAAGAAAAAAGAGTGAAAAGCAATGAAGACAGCCTAAGAGACCTCTGGGACAACATTAAACGCAACAACATTCACATTATAGGGGTCCCAGAAGGAAGAGAGAGAGAGAAAGGACCCGAGAAAATATTTGAAGAGATTATAGTCGAAAACTTCCCTAACATGGGAAAGGAAATAGCCACCCAAGTCCAGGAAGCGCAGAGAGTCCCATACAGGATAAACCCAAGGAGAAACATACCAAGACACATAGTAATCAAATTAGCAAAAATTAAAGACAAAGAAAAATTGTTGAAAGCAGCAAGGGAAAAACGACAACATACAAGGGAACTCCCAGAAGGTTAACAGCTGATTTCTCAGCAGAAACTCCACAAGCCAGAAGGGAGTGGCATGATATACTTAAAGTGATGAAAGGGAAGAACCTACAAGCAAGATTACTCTACCCGGCAAGGATCTCATTCAGATTTGATGGAGAAATCAAAAGCTTTACAGACAAGCAAAAGCTGAGAGAGCTCAGCACCACCAAACCAGCTCTACAACAAATGCTAAAGGAACGTCTCTAAGTGGGAAACACAAGAGAAGAAAAGGACCTACAAAAACAAACCCAAAACAATTAAGAAAATGGTCGGAGGAACATACATATCGATAATTACCTTAAACGTGAATGGATTAAATGCTCCAACCAAAAGACACAGGCTTGCTGAATGGATACAAAAACAAAACCCATATATATGCTGTCTAAAAGAAACCCACCTCAGACCTAGGGAGACAAAAGACCTGTATGCAGAAAACTATAAGACACTGATGAAATAAATTAAAGATGATGCCAACAGATGGAGAGATATACCATGTTCCTGGATTGGAAGAATCAATATTGTGAACATGACTACACTACGCAAAGCAATCTACAGATTCAATGCAATCCCTGTCAAATTACCAATGGCATTTTTTATTCAACTAGAACAAAAAATCTTAAAATTTGTATGGAGACACAAAAGACCCCGAATAGCCAAAGCAGTCTTGAGGGAAAAAAGCAGAGCTGCATGAATCAGACTCCCTGGCTTCAGACTATACTACAAAGCTACAGTAATCAAGGCAACATGGTACTGGCACAAAAACAGAAATATAGATCAATGGAACAAGATAGAAAGCCCAGAGATAAACCCACGCAACTATGGTCAACTAATCTATGACAAAGGAGGCAAGGATATACAATGGAGAAAAGACAGTCTCTTCAGTAAGTGGCGCTGGGAAAACTGGACAGCTACACTAGTAAAGAATGAAATTAGAACACTCCCTAACACAATACATAGAAATAAACTAAAAATGGATTACAGACCTAAATGTAAGACTGGACACTATAAAACTGTTAAAGGAAAACATAGGAAGAACACTCTTTGACATAAATCAGAGCAAGATCGTTTTTGATCCTCCTCCTAGAGTAATGGAACTAAAAACAAAAATAAACAAAAGAGACCTAATGAAACTTCAAAGCTTTTGCACAGCAAAGGAAGCCATAAACAAGATGAAAAGACAACCCTCAGAATGGGAGAAAATATTTGCAAATGAATCAACAGACAAAGGATTAATCTCCAAAGTATATAAACAGCTCATGCAGCTCAATGTTTAAAAAACAAACAGCCCAATCAAAAAATGGGCAGAAGACCTGAATAGATATTTCTCCAAAGAAGACATACATATGGCCAAGAAGCACATGAAAAGTTGCTCAACATCACTAATTATTAGAGAAATGCAAATCAAAACTACAATGAGGTATCACCTCAGACCAGTTAGAATGGGCATCATCAGAAAATCTACAAAGGATAAATGCTGGAGAGGTTGTGGAGAAAAGGGAACCCTCTTGCACTGTTGGTGGGAATATAAATTGATACAGCCACTATGGAGAACAGTATGGAGGTTCCTTAAAAAACTAAAAATAGAATTACCATATGACCCAGCAATCCCACTACTGGGCATATACCGAGAGAAAACCATAATTCAAAAAGACACATGCACTCCAAAGTTCATTGCAGCACTATTTACAATAGCCAGGTCATGGAAGCAACCTAAATGCCCATCGACAGACGAATGGATAAAGAAGATGTGGACATATATACAATGGAATATTACTCAGCCATAAAAAGGAACAAAATTGGATCATTTGTAGAGACGTGGATGGGTCTAGAGACTGTAATACAGAGTGAAGTAAGTCAGAAAGAGAAAAACAAATATCGTGTATTAAAGCATATATGTGGAACCTAGAAAAATGGTACAGATGAACTGGTTTGCAGGGCAGAAAGTGAGACACAGATGTAGAGAACAAACATATGGACACCAACGGGGGAAAGTGGCAGGGGATGGGGGTGGTGGTGTGATGAATTAGGAGATTGGGATTGACCTGTATACACTGATGTGTATAAAATGGATGACTAATAAGAACCTGCTGTATAAAAAAATAAATAAAATAAAATAAGTTTCAAAAAAACAATAACAACCCCCCCAAAAAACCCCAAACACCAGGTATATCCTTTTATTAAGACCCCAAAATGGAGTTGGCCACCCCCAACTGAACCCAGGACTCTTTGGAGAATATTTTGTAACTGGTTTTCCCTTCCTCAGGAGCTACTCTCATCACTCCAAAGGCATCTGGGGTCAAAAATGATGTTTCTGGTTATAATATGAGCCTAGGAACACAACAAGAAATATTTGACTCCTTTGCACTGAAGCCAAATATCCTGTTCCAATATCAGCTACTCCAGGCTTCTAGGACTGTGAGAGTGACTTGTCATGTGCTCTAATGCCTACCCCAAACCAGCCTGCCAGGTGTAATTTGGGATATTTACACAAAAAACAAAAGGATTCCATATCTGACAGTGGTGTGCAAGTGTAATTGCATTGAACTTTATGCTACCCAACAGCCTGGGTAATCTCTTAGACAACAGGGTAGGGCAACTACAGCTTTTGGTTGTTGTGGACTCGCTCTTCTTCATATCCTTTCTTCATTGTTGGACACTGGGCAATGTGGGGCACACAAGTCCATTACAAGCCAGCAAAGAACATTGCAAAGGATCTTGCTTATAAGCCCATATCTTTGTTAAGATAAGCATAGCGAGATTTTTTGCTGTAGGTACCTGAAATTAGGAGAGGGCATTCTGAGCCTCTGTGATAGTGTCATTGTGAGCTACCTGAGCATTTAACTTACTGTGACTGTGAGCTTAGGCCTGTGTTCTCTAGAATATCATAATATTTATATTTTGGGCCTGTTTGACAATAGTTCTCTTACTATCTCTGAACCAGAGTCCTCAGATTCAGCACTGGGCTCTTGGAATGAGAAAGGGTAGACTCAGAGGCTAAGTCTATACCTTAGACGAGTCTTGCTTCTCAGTATCCTTGATCACAATAATTTCTTCTTCTTCCAGATTCTCCAGGTTTAAGTCACCTTCTGAAATGGAACCAGCAGCATCCTATGGAATTAAAGGGCAAGATTCTTGTGAAAAGTTGCTTTTTGAGATTTCTCCAAGCTGACCCACTAGGCTACTACTTCAAAGCATGAATGTCATGTCTCCTATTATCCCCTTTCTTTCTGAAGGAAAGGTAGGCTTGTAAGGCTAGCTAGTCTTTGAAGAATGAGATAAAGCTCCCTCTACAAATTACTACTCCCTCCCACCCCACTGAAGGTATTCACAAAGCCATCAGTCTCAGGAACCATATTCCATTAAACATCAACCTTTTGGACAGGGTTTCCCCCCGGCCCTGCTTTTCTGACATGCTATCTTCCATGCTTTCATTCTTTTAGTCCTACAAGCGACTTAAGTGGCTTATAAAATGAGATTTGGTATCAAGAATGACAGTAAATTCCAAACCAGGGATCATGGGCTCATGAGAATGATGGCTTCCCACCTGAGTCCCCGTCACCTTTCCACCCTCTGCCACAACCTTTCCCTTTCCTTATGCTGAAACTGTTAACCCTTCTCAGCATCCTCCCACCCATTCCAACTCTGAGGGAAGCAGAGAGTACCCACCTTAGAATCTTTATCTTCCATGTTCAGGGTGGACACATCAACAAAGCATAGCTGCATCAATTAAGATGAATTTAGAAAAATTCTAGAGAAAAGGCCTTAATTTCTCTGGGAGATGATAGTAGCACCTACCTTATCGGGTTCTTGTGAGGATTGATTGAGATAGTGCGTGTAAAGCTTTTAGTAGAGCACCTAGACATAGTTAAGTACTCAATAAACAATAGACAAATGATTTTTATTAGGCAGCCAGAATCTTTTTTAAATTTTTGAATTTTATTTTATTTATTTTTTTATACAGCAGGTTCTTATTAGTCATCAATTTTATACACATCAGTGTATACATGTCAATCCCTATCGCCCAATTCAGCACACCACCATCCCCCCCCCCCCCCCGCCTTTCCCCCCTTGGTGTCCATACGTTTGTTCTCTACATCTGTGTCTCAACTTCTAGGCAGACAGAATCTTAATGTTACTATATTTCCTAAATGAGAATACCTACCTGTGAGAGAAAGAGGCCCAAAATACAATATCCACATTTATTGAGAAAACTGAGAAGAGAGATGGCTTGCCCTACTGACACAGACTCAAAAGTGGAACTCCTATTAGAAATCGATTCCCCTGGCTCCCAGTTTGGAGCACTTTCTACTACACTAATGTTGCCAAAATGTGGTGTTTTTACTATTGATGACATAGAAGATTTTAAGTGGTACATGGATAAACATTTCTGTGTTTAATAGGTGCTTTTTATTGTTATTCATTAGGAAAAATACATATTTTGCCCTCCTGAAGGAGTCCAGCTTTAGGGTAACTTACTGGTAGCTAGGCGACATTATTATGACTTCAGAGGTGTGAGATAATAGAGGCTGGTAACTAGGCAACCACCACCCCTGGCTCCCCTCAGGCTCCCCCACAAGCCTCCCCTCCTCAGCTCCTTCACATCACTCCTCATCTTGCCCCTCCCTTGAATTGTCCCTGTGTGATGTATGAGCACATTTGTCCCCCACAGACCTTACTGAGCTTGATTCCTTGGAGAAGTCACAGTACCACTATCCATTAGTCTATCCTGGGCTCCAGGATATCTATACCCAAATGCCAAGCCTTTCTTTGTAGGAGTCATTTTGTATATTACCACTTTCTGGTCCTGATCTTGCTGTCCTGTTGGGCTGTAGAGATCTACCTTGCACATGCCCCTGTGGCTGTGTAACCAGTCAATATTATTATCAGACATCTGGAAAGAGAAAGAAAATAAACCTGAAAGTCTTATATATGACTTTTAGAAACTGAATCAGTTTGAATAAGAATCCCTGAAGGGGTTTCTGAAACCCATCTCTGTTTCATATAGGTTTAGGCTAGGAACTGGTGGGGTAAGCCATGGGGGAAGGACACTCCGAAATGTTTGAACCTGATGATCAAGATCATTATCTTTTAGCTCAATCCATAGTCTTCTTAAATTTAGATTCCCCAAACTAGATATTTGGAACCATGGGAGTATCATATTGACTTGGGAAAATGCCAGTCAGGAAAAATGACAGGCTGGGAAGTAAATTTAAAAGGAGGTCTAGAGACTGTGGGGTTATTAACCTCATTAACTAAATCTCATCTGTATCCTCTTTTCTTTATCCACTCTTGGTTATCTTCAAAGAGTCAAGCTCACCTCATCCCCTTTAACTGAATTTTAGCTAAACCTAGTCTAAACCGAGTCTTTCTCATTACATTTAAGAAAGTGAAATTACTTACCACATAGGGCCACTAGAAAAGACTAAAGTCAATACCAGTAAAGTGAATAATTCTTTTTATTAAAACAACATATAGAAGAAGTTTCTGAATACTGGGAACACTCAGTCTAATAGCCATAAGTATAACTAAGAGACAAATGTCTGCGGGAAGGCCAGACCCTGATCCCATAGGACAAAGTTTATTTGAAAGAGAGAATAATCTCTGCCAACTTCCTTCAACCCCCCTGCCACCTCCCACCCCAGCCTGGAACTAAAAGTAAAAAGGAAATGGCAGAAGCCACTGACTGATTTTCCCTATGTAAGACACATTTGGGAAGATACAGTTAAGAGCTCAGTAGAATTGTTTTGGTATCTGGGGTTGAATTTGATTTATCTTTAAAATTTAACAAGAGAAACCTTTTGGGCCAAGTATTAGAGGGCAGTTAAATTCCTTTCCCTTCACTTCCTTCAAAAATTAGACCCCTTTAACCTCTAGCTTCCTCCCTCCCTCCCCCTTCTTTCCGCCTTCTCTCCCTCAGCCCTTCCTTCCCTCTCTCTCCCTCCCTCCCTCCCTCCATTCTCCCTCCCTCCCTCCATTCTCCCTCCCTCCATTCTCCCTCCCTCCCTCCATTCTCCCTCCCTCCCTCCGTTCTCCCTCCTTCCCTCTCTCTCCCTCCCTTCCTGTCTCCCTCCCTCCCTCTGCCTCACTCACTCTCAACATTTTAGTAACAACTATCCTCTGATGGCTAGCCTTTCACAGGATACTACTACATTTTGACACTTTACCATTCCCCCTACCCCCCTCTATCTCATTTCCCCAGATCTTCTTGGACTCTCCCTTCAAAAATCTCTAGAAATCCCTGAAAAAGTTTTAGGAAGAGGTTTTCCACATCCTCAGAAGAGGGAGTTTCTTTTTTTCAAGAGCTAGAGATCACTAGCCTAGAGAAAAAGAGGGGGAGGCATAGAGGTCCCTCATGTGATTTGGATATAGCCTCAGTCTAAATCCTAAAAAAAAAACTGTAAAAAATAAAATTTATGAACTTATTACCTTGATAATGAAGTTATTTTAGACTTTGGCTGAAAATGTGCTACCTAGAAGGGAGATGTGCCCCTTGAGATTCAAGTGAGAAATGCCAAGTTCTTGGGCACCTGCTGCTGGCTGCCACCCCATCAGCTGTTGGATGAGACTGAAGGAGCCAGTCTCTCCTCACTGCTTCTGACCCTGGCACATGATAACAGAATTTGTTGGGTCATAATGCCTGAAACCATAGCAACCTTAGCAAAGTGGGGGCAGGCTGGCAAACTCAGTAGCCCTTCTCATCAAAAGCACATCAGGCTGTCTGCTGTACATTTTTTCTGTTCTGTCTAGAAGGGTACACATATTTCGTTTACACTTTGTCCAGCTCACAACTCTTTAAGACCTCCCTTCTCATTACTCTTCAGGCTAGACTTCCAGAACAATCTAGTCATATTAGTTACCAGTGGAGGTCTGTATTTTTCATATACAGAATGACCACCAGCCTCTGTGAATAAAACAGTATTAAGTTTCACATCTTAGCTTATTTATCTTTGGGTTTCCCTCTAGATATTTAGAGTTATGTGGCAAGAGATCTTTGGATTTACATAGAAACAGAGAAATGTTAAAGTCCTTTCTGGGTATCCTGAATAAAAATATGAAAGTAGAAAGTTTGAGGCTGCCTTAGCAGCTTCTGTAGTTTCACCTCATCATCAAGACACCCCCTTGGCTAGTCAAAAAGAAGTCGGAAGATGCCCCTACCTTTGTAGTATCAGAGTAGGCTATTTATAGGAACTTGGAATGATTTTTTCTTGTAAATTTGGATGCTGTGATGACCCTTCCAGTCTGACTCAAGATGTTGCTACTTTCCTCAACCCTCCAAGCTACCCTAAAGCCTTGACTGCCAGTTGGTACCAGAACTTCTACTTCATGACATCATTCTTTCTGTAGAGAACAGTGACAGCACAAACACAGGGGCTCTATCCTTAGGATTCTGGGTGTCTAAGTGGTCCAGCAAGCTTTAACCTTTATCATGAGACATAATTAGCCCTCCCAAAAGCCAATCCACTTAGGTCAGGGTCAGCCTTTCACAGACTCCTCAAGTCATGAAAAGACCTGAGCCCCACTTATTCTTTTACATTATGGTCAGAGCTAGATGGCTGGTTACAGTATTCCTTAAAGCATTATCCATTACACTTTGAGATGCCTTCAGTTTAGCCCCAGTTTGGAAATATTAGCCCATAACCAAATGCTCTCATTGTGCCCAAGTCTCATCTTGTTTTCTCCTTGTCCTTTCTTCACCTGCCTTCACGTTAACCTCGTGTGAATAACTGTATCTGAATTAAAAATCAGTTGAGATTACCACCTAAATCATAGAGTTTCATATCCTTGGTTCTACTTCCATTTCTTCTTTTATCTGTTACCCTAAAATTACATGTCTTAACCCTCCTGTACAATTTTGACCTTGTCAATTCATGGCATCAGAGACAAACAGAGCTGGACCTTTGTTAAAGGTGGCAAGACCTATTTTATTCAGGCTATTGAAGTAAGGGAGAGACTTCAGATGAACAGAACTCAACTCCACTGAAACAAAAGGCTTTTTAAATGCTGGGGAGTGCTAAAGGAAAAGTACTGAGGGAAATTTTTGGGGTGGGAGGTTGATCAATGTGATCAGGGCATCTGTGTTTGCTAACTGGTACTAACTAACTGTGTTTGCTAACCTAACAAAGTTAGGTTCCTACCCTTTCATAGAGACTGAGAGATAGGGGCCCTATCTTTCTTGATGATTACGTTTCAAAGGGATGACTCCCAGGTCTCTGAGAAAGATTTTCCTGGGTTGTAGAAGATACATCTCAAAAGGACAGAGAAAGGATTTACAATCACAAGTTTTCTAAAGTAAATGTTCTGAGAAAAGGGAGGTCAGGGGGCTATAGTCAGGTTTTGGCTGGAATAAACAGTAAATTCTTTTGGCACTTTTGAACTTTCTCAGGCAGGCATTTTAAAGAGGCTGGGGTCATCATCCTAGGGACATGGCCTTGAGGTGACAGAAATTATGCTGGTGTTTGTTCAAGTCTCTTAATGTAGGGAGTGGATGGAATTGTGTCGAAAGTTGTAGTTCTTATAAGGCCAAGGTTGAGGCCTAGTTGAGAAGGCAGCTCAGAGGAGCCTGACTATATCAAATCATCATGTTGTACACCTTAAATGTATACAATTTCTATTTAAAAATAAGTTTGGGTCAAGGAGGGAGGCTTTGTCAGTGGTGATGAGTTAGAATACATAATACAGGACCTGCTTTTCCTATACCACCCATTTGTCAAGGGGAACTTTTGATGATTAAAGAAAAAGTTGGAGCTCCTGTGTCTGGCTCATGTCTGTGGAATAAGAAGCAAATAAAGAAAATGTTTATTTATTCTTCAATCACAAGAATGTATACTCCTAAGATAAAAACAAATAGACAACAACCACCAAAAAACCGAAAACCTCTGTCTCCTAGCCCAGAAGGGAACAACTGTGATCCTGGCCTGGAAAATGTCTTACCATATCCCTTAACTGATAAAGAGAGAACTATTATGGATGATTAGAGGCCTGTCCCTTGGCACCCCAATCCTGTCATCTTGGAGGCTAACCAGGAGCAAACAAGAGCAGCATTTGAATTGGATGGGAAACCAATAATGAAATGTAAGGAGGTTTAGTCATAGATTACAGTGACTGCCTCTTCTTTCTCCTGCTGAAGCTCTCAGACTGGCCTGTACTGACTAGAGATGGGGATAGATGGGGGAGAAGGGATATCCAAAGAGTTAAAAGAAGGAATATGGGGGCTTCCCTGGTGGCGCAGTGGTCAAAAATCCACCTGCCAATGCAGGGGACACAGGTTCGAGCCCTGGTCTGGGAAGATCCCACATGCCACAGAGCAAGTAAGCCCGTGCGCCACAACTACTGAGCCTGCACTCTAGAGCCTGTGAGCCACAACTACTGAGCCCACGTCCTACGACTACTGAAGCCCGCACGCCTGGAGCCCGTGCTCCGCAACAAGAGAAGCCACCGTAATGAGAAGTCCGTGCACCACAATGAAGAGTAGCCCCTGCTTGCTGCAACCAGAGAAAGCCCGTGTGCCGCAACGAAGACCCAATGCAGCCAAAAACAAACAAACAAACAGATAAATAAATAAATAAAAAGAAGGAATATGCTATGTTAGTGTGTGAGTATGTGTGAAGTAGTATGCACTTAGGTTAACCTTTAAGAGCCAAACACAGAGATGTTAAACACAGAAGCTTTGG
This sequence comes from Monodon monoceros, assembly GCF_005190385.1. Classification (NCBI taxonomy): domain Eukaryota; kingdom Metazoa; phylum Chordata; class Mammalia; order Artiodactyla; family Monodontidae; genus Monodon; species Monodon monoceros. The sequence goes on from NW_021703779.1 coordinate 43,567,703, forward strand.
TTATCTTTTTTCCTCTAATCACCATCTGTTTTCTAACCTTGTTTATTCTACCCAAACATCTCTTCCACACAAACTTGTGAATAATTATACAAGTCAACACTTTAAATATGCTTTCAGTTTGCATTTGGTTTGAAAGAGCTATTAAGATAATAAAAATGGGACCTGTGTCTGTAATGTAATTATTATGAATAATGGCAAAATGAAATTTAAATGAGTTGAATGATCAGCCTACATGAAATCACTTTCTGCCTGTTAGTCCCACTAAGGATCTTCCAGACTCAGATTTAGCCTACCTAATTTAGTTTATGTGATGACACAGTGACCATTTGGAAAATGGGCCGTGATGCTAATGATTATCAGACATTATTTATTGTGGACCAATGCAAATGGGAACTCCACTTCTTTTTCTCCTGAACTGTTTTCCAGCCATGAGAATACACAATGTCATTTAGAGTAGCTTCATGCAACCACACTAAAGTGAAAAATTAGATAGCTATTCTGAACATCTCGGCAATGGTGCTGCATAATTACTTCTGTCAAGTATTTATATTATGTCTGTACTGTGCATATCTGTCTGTCTTTTCCTATGTGATTGAAGCAGTGGAGGGAGAAAATAAAAGACTCTTTAAAAGCTATAAACATTCTCATTTTTTAAATTTCAGAGGGCAGCTGTTAAAGGAAAGCAGACTCAGATATGGTAGGGACTAAATTAGGCAGCTAAGGTCTGTTCTATTGCCTTGTAGAAATGACTTACAGCTATTTTTGAGGGGTGGGCTTGGCTTGGCAGTGGCCATTTCTAGTCAGGCCCCTCCCTCTTATAATTGTGAAATTTCCCTCCTGTGATTTCCTAGAACATTTGTTTATCATCTGTATAATTTATCTAACATTGACTAGGTCTGGCCTCCTAGAGTTAATTAACTTTCCCTATTCCTGGATAACCTACATTGAAAGCCTGGAGGGCAGGTTTTCTGTCTCTTTCATTGTATCTGCCACACTACTGGGCACACAGGTGGGCTCAAGAAACAAATGATGGCTCTGGAATTTCAGGCAGGAAACAAGTCAGAAGCCACATAATCATGGAATCTGTAATAATGACAAAAACTTTGGTTAGCTATTTGAGGGGGAAGCCTTCTTCTTCGAGCAATAATTCTTACATTTCAGCGTGCATCAGAATCACCTGAAGGGCTTGTTAAAACAGTTGGGGAGCTCCCAGGATCAAGAGGGTAATGTACCTGAAAGGGGCATGAAAGTTCTGCGTACACCTATCCCCACCCCATACTTTGCCCTGTACATCCCTTCTTTTTGGCTGTTCTGGAGTTATAAACCAGTAAATGTAAGTAAAGTGTTAAAAAAAACCAAAAACTAAAAACAGATAGTTGGGCCCCAACCCAGAGTTTCTAGTTCTGCAGGTCTGGAATGGGGCCTGATAAGTTGTTTGGTACTGTGTTTTGTATGCATTAACTCATTTAATTCTCACGCAATCTTCTGAAATGGGTACTATTTCGATTCTGATTTATGAATGGGTAGCTGGAGCCGAGAGGCCATTTGGTTGGTGGTCTGGCACTGGCCACTACCATCATCTTGGAGGTGGGTGTCTGTGTGTGTGAGCAGAGATTAGTAGGTCTTTTCTTTCTTCTCGGGTCCGAAGATGGAGAAGAGAAATTCCCTGAGAAGAAAAGTATCGAGGGTATCTACTCTGATCTTTTGGCCCCATCTGGTGGCTTCAGGTCTGACTGAACCAAGTGCTGCTCCGTTATCTCCCCCTGCTGGTGAGAATGGTGGGGTCCAACCTCCGGCCTGGGAGATCGCTTTTCCTGAGGCTGTTTTTTCTGAAGGCGGTTATACTGAGGAGATTATTCTGAGGCCGTTAGTACCCACCCCCCCAACCCCCAGCCCCTCTTCCGTGTGTATTTGTTTTCTTTGTTTTGTTTTTTTTCCGTTTCTGATTGGTGGGGAGCTCCTATCCAATGTATAGCATTATTCCAATCCCTCTGTGGCTTGTTAAAGGTACAACATATTTTTCTAGGTATTAAAAGAGCCTTTTACCTTATATATATAAACATATAAATATATAATTATATCCCGTGTCAGAGCTGGAGATGTTGCTGAGGGAACTTGGCTGTTAATCGGATATTTTTTTCCTGTCAAACCCACAAACTTGTCTCGAACATCTGACAAAAAATACTTAAATATTTAAATACTTAAATATTTAAATACTTCAATTATTAACTGATGACAGAGTTTTTACGTTTCCCTCCAGATTGTATCATTATCAGCGAGTGAATGTTTTAAACAAAGACCGTGGAGGAGAGGAAGGGGATCTGGGAGCACGAAGCCTCTCAGGTTCCCTCACAGCCCTTGTAGCGGGTCCCCACCTCCCCCAACAAGCACACTTAAGGATCATTAAAATAGGATGAAGACTACCCTAAAATAGGATAAAGACTGCCCTAGTCTTCAGCTTTGCGGTGTAGTGTGGCCCCGTGGGGCTATCAGGGTTAGACCTTCTGTGCCTGTCTCTTTCAAATCAAGATGGCAATGGGGGTAATGAGTTCCTGTGGCCCCTAGGAGGTCGCAGCTGCTTGGAAAACGTGTTTGCACACAATACAAATATCACCCCCGTACACAAGCCCACTTTGCCAAGGCGTTCCTCAAATTCAAAGGGAAATTGGTGAGTCCTTCCTGCCATCCTAAAAACTGCATGTTTGTGTATATTATATTTATTGATATATTTCCTTAATGGCCCTATCATAAAGATGTGTATAGGTTCAAGGAAAGCAGTGACTGTCCAACTCTGTAGAGAACCTAACAGGGCCTCATGTACTTAGCCACTCAGTAATCACTTTTGGTGATGTCAGAGTGATTATGTCAATAGTGATGGTGTTAAAATAATCACTCAGCATGTGTCCTCTGAAGTCCTTCTCAGTTTTATATTCACTTTGCTTTGGGGCTTACCACACTCTGCCTTGCGTTATAGTTATTTCATTAGGAGCTTTTTCCAAATACAGAAATGCTTGAGAAGAATGACTGTTTTACTCATTTTCATTTACCCTGCAAGAAATAGTACTAGGTTGGTCTATATGAGTAAGTGCTTAAGGATATCTACGTAACTGAAAATTAGTGTGTACACCTGAAACTAATATAATGTTATATGTCAATTCTATCTCAGTAAGAAAAGAAAGACAATCATTGGTAATGGCTGTTCAAGAATTGCTATGCCCAGAACCATACAGAAGTTCCTGGCCACGGCCAAGAATACTGGATTATGTTGGTCCAAACTACCTGGCTTATTTCAATACCTTCCTAACTGGTTCCACTGAGTTTTTCCCTTGCCACTCTTCAACAGAATATTTTTAGAAGAACAATATATTTTATTAGCTACTGTTATTTTTTATAACAGCTTTATTGAAATGTAATACAAATACCATGTAATTCACCTAACGTGTACAATTCAATGATTTTTAGTATACTCACAGAGTTGTGCAAACATCATCATAATAAATTTTAGAACATTTTCATCACCAAAAAAAAAGAAACCTCATATCCTTTACCTATCACACCTCAGCTCCCCCGACCTTATACCTCATCAGCCTTAGACAGCCACTATTCTACTTTCTGTTTCTATAGATTTGCCTATTTTGAACATTTAGTATGTGGAATCATACAATATGTGGTCTTTTGTAACTGCTTTCCTTCACTTAGCATAACTTTTCCCAGTAAAGAGTTGTGACAAGATGTGTGAAATGTTTTGTGAAGGAAGCTCATTAAAGACTCAGTCATGCAGGCACCCTCTGCCTATATAGCACATACCAAAAGTCCAGAGTCCCAGGAGGAAAGCTGGTGTTCATCAGAAACCATGTTGTTTGCACAAACAGTTAAAGTACAGTGAGCTATTCTTATCAGTTAGGGTGGTGGGAACCCTCCCCAAATTCAAGTTCCCAGATCCTAGCCAAGGGCCAAACTTGCCAGCAGGATTTTCAATTGATAGCATTCTCAGGCCTGCTATTTGTTAACTCTTTGCTATACAGATTTTGATAGGGATTGCATTGATTCTGTAGATCAATTTGAGGAGAATTGCCATCTTAACAATATTAAGTATTTCAACCAAAGAACATGGGATGTCTTTACATTTATTTAGGTCTTTAATTTCTCTCAGTGATGTTTTGTGGTTTTCAGTAGGCAAGTCTTTTTTTTTTTAAACATCTTTATTGGAGTATAATTGCTTTACAATGGTGTGTTAGTTTCTGCTTGATAACAAAGTGAATCAGTTATACATATACATATGTTCCCATATCTCTTCCCTCTTGCGTCTCCCTCCCTCCCACCCTCCCTATCCCACGCCTCTAGGTGGTCACAAAGCACCGAGCTGATCTCCCTGTGCTATGCGGCTGCTTCCCACTAGCTATCGATTTTATATTTGGTAGTGTATATACGTCCATGCCACTCTCTCACTTCATCCCAGCTTACCCTTCCCCCTCCCCGTGTCCTCAAGTCCATTCTCTAGTAGGTTTGTGTCTTTATTCCCGTCCTGCTGCTAGGTTCTTTATAACCTTTTTTTTTTTTTTTTTAGATTCCATATATATATGTGTGTTAGCATATGGTATTTGTTTTTCTCTTTCTGACTTACTTCACTCTGTATGACAGACTCTAGGTCCATCCACCTCACTACAAATATCTCAATTTCGTTTCTTTTTATGGCTGAGTAATATTCCATTGTATATATGTGCCACATCTTCTTAATCCATTCATCTGTCGATGGACACTTAGGTTGCTTCCATGTCCTGGCTATTGTAAATAGAGCTGCAATGAACATTGTGGTACCTGACTCTTTTTGAATTATGGTTTTCTCAGGGTATATGCCCAGTAGTGGGATTTCTGGGTCAAATTATAGTTCTCTTTTTAGTTTTTTAAGGAACCTCCATACTGTTCTCCATAGTGGCTGTATCAATTTACATTCCCACCAACAGTGCAAGAGGGTTCCCTTTTCTCCACACCCTCTTCAGCATTTATTGTTTCTAGATTTTTTGAAGATGGCCTTTCTGATGTGTGAGGTGATACCTCATTGTAGTTTTGATTTGCATTTCTCTAATGATTAGTGCTGTTGCGCATCCTTTCATGTGTTTGTTGGCATTGTTGGCAGTCTGTATATCTTCTCTGGAGAAATATCTATTTAGGTCTTCTGCCCATTTTTGGTTTGGGTTGGCTTCTCTTTGTTATTGAGCTGCATGAGCTGCTTGTAAATTTTGGAGATTAATCCTTTGTTAGTTGCTTCATTGGCAAATATTTTCTCCCATTCTGAGGGTTGTCTTTTCATCTTGTTTATGGTTTCCTTTGCAGTACAAAAGCTTTGAAGTTTCATTAGGTCCCATTTGTTTATTTTTGTTTTTATTTCCATTTCTCTAGGAGGTGGGTCAAAAAGGATCTTGCTGTGATTTATGTCATAGAGTGTCCTGCCTATGTTTTCTTCTAAGAGTTTTATAGTGTCTGGCCTTACACTTAGGTCTTTAATCCATTTTGAGTTTATTTTTGTGTATGGTGGTAGGGAGTGTTCTAATTTCATTCTTTTCCATGTAGCTGTCCAGTTTTCCCAGCACCACTTATTGAAGAGGCAGTCTTTTCTCCATTGTATATTCTTGCCTCCTTTATCAAAAGTAAGGTGACCATATGTGTGTGGGCTTATCTCTGGGCTTTCTATCCTGTTCCATTGATCTATATTTCTGTTTCTGTGCCAGTATCATACTGTCTTGATTACTGTAGCTTTGTAGTATAGTCTGAAGTCAGGGAGCCTGATTCCTCCAGCTCCGTTTTTCTTTCTCAAGATTGCTTTGGCTATTCGGGGTCTTTTGTGTTTCCATACAAATTGTGTAACTTTTTGTTCTAGTTCTGTGAAAAATGCCATTGGTAGTTTGATAGGGATTGCATTGAATCTGTAGATTGCTTTGGGTAGTATAGTCATTTTCACAATGTTGATTCTTCCAATCCAAGAACATGGTATATCTCTCCATCTGCTGGTATCATCTTTAATTTCTTTCATCAGTGTCTTATAGTTTTCTGCATACAGGTCTTTCTTCTCCTTAGGTAGGTTTATTCCTAGGTATTTTATTCTTTTTGCTGCAATGGTAAATGGGAGTGTTTCCTTAATTTCTCTTTCAGATTTTTCATCATTAGTGTATAGGAATACAAGAGATTTCTGTGCATTAATTTTGTATCCTGCAACTTTACCAAATTCATTGATTAGCTCTAGTAGTTTTCTGGTGGCATCTTTAGGATTCTCTCTGTATAGTATCATGTCATCTGCAAACAGTGACAGCTTTACTTCTTCTTTTCCAATTTAGATTTGCATGTATCTTTTTGAGTTAGTGTTTTTATTTTTTAAATAGATATATACCCAGGAGTGGAATTGCTGAGTCATATGTTAGTTCTATTTTTAGTTTTTCGAGAAACCTTTATATTGTTTTCCACAGTGGCTACACCAATTTACATTCCCACCAACAGTGTACTAGGGTTCCCTTTCCTCAGCATCCTCAGAAACACTTGTTATGTGTTGCCTTTTTTTTTTTTTCAGTACGGGGGCCTCTCACTGTTGTGGCTTCTCCCGTTGCAGAGCATAGTCTCCAGACGCACAGGCTCAGTGGCCATGGCTCACGGGCCCAGCCGTTCTGTGGCATGTGGGATCTTCCCGGACCGGGGCGCGAACCCGTATCCCATGCATCAGCAGGCAGACTCTCAACCACTGCGCACCAGGGAAGCCCTATGTGTTGTCTTTTTGATGATAGCCATTCTGACAGGTGTGAGGTGGTATCTCATTGTAGTTTTGATTTATTATGCATTTCCCTGATGATTAGCTGTGTTGAGCATCTTTTCATGTACCTCTTGGCTATCTGCATTTCCCCTTTGGAAAAATGTCTATTCCGGTCTTCTGTCCATTTTTAAATCAGAGTGTTTGTGTTTTTGATGTTGAGTTGTATATAGCTCTTTTAGTGCATATTTTAGGTGTTACATTATATATACACAACATATCACAATCTACTGGAGTTGACATTTTATCAGTTTGAGGAAGTCTAGAAACTTTTCCTCCCTTTACTCTCCTACATCTATATTATTGTTTTAAACATTTCCTCTACATACATTGAGAACCATATCAGACAGTTATACATTTTGCTATAACTGTCAGACATAATTGAGAAAGCAGCATCAGCAGGAGTCTGTTGTATCTACCTGTATTTTTACTCTTTTCACTGTTCTTTCTCCCTGATGTTACAAGATTCCTTCTATTACTATTTTTCCTACTTTGTAAACTTTCTATTCTTTTAAGGGGGGCATCCGAGAATGACTTGATTTCCCCTTCACTCCTGAAGGATATTTTACTTGGATATAGAATTCTGAGCTGACAGCTCTTTTTTTTTAGTACTGGGAAAATATTGTCACCTTCTTCTGGCCTGCATGGTTTCTGATAAGAAATCTATTGTCATTCAACAAAATTTTGCTCTGTTAGAAAGGTGTCATTTCTCTCTTGCTGCTTTCAAGGTTTTTGTTTTGTTTTTTCTTTAGTTTTCAGAAGTTTGATTATGATGTGTCTTTGTTTGAATTTCTTTGAGTTTACCCTGTTTGGGGTTCACTTAGCTTCTTGAATCTGTAGGTTTATGTCTCTCTCAAATTTGGAAAACTTGCCTAAGTATTTTTGTAGGAAAGATTACCAGAAGCAGAATCTCTGGGTAAAAGGGTTCAAACTTTAAAAATTCATTAGAGGGCTTCCCTGGTGGTGCAGTGGTTAAGAATCTGCCTGCCAATGCAGGGGACACGGGTTTGAGCCCTGGTCCAGGAAGATCCCACATGCCACGGAGCAACTAAGCCCGTGAGCCACAACTACTGAGCCTGCACTCTAGAGCCCGCACGCCTAGAGACCCTGCTCCACAACAAGAGAAGCCACTGCAATTAGAAGCCTGCGCACTGCAATGAAGAGTAGTCTCTGCTCACCGCAACTAGAGAAAGCCCGCATGCAGCAATGAAGACCCAATGCAGCCAAAAAAAGAAAACAAAAATCACTAGATATTTTCAAATAACCCTCCCAAAGTTAGTGGAAGTTTTTATTTCTGCTGGCAATGAATAAAGATGCCTGTTTACGTACCCCTTTACCAACAGAAATTATTATTAATCTATTAAAACTTTGCCAATGTCCTAAACAAAACAATGCATTGTTGTTTAATCTACATTTCTTTTTAGTGAAATTGAGCATATTTTTATGTTTACTGACCATTTGTATTTCTTCTCTAATTGTTCATTTTCTTGTCAAATTTTTTGGTGGGTGGTTCATCTTTTTCTTGCTGATCATGCAATTCTCTTTGTACATTTTGGAAATTATCCCTTTGTCATTCATGTTGACAATGTTTTTGGCCAGTTTGTTAAGTTTTTTAACCCTGTTTTTGTTTTTGTTTACTTGTTTTGCCAAACAAAAATTAAAAATTTTTAGCTACTAAAATTTGTTGAGCCTGTTGCTATCTCTAGATTTTTGTCCTGTTTAGAAAGATTTTTCTTTCTGCAAGATTATAAAAAATTTTAAAATATTTTGTCTAGTATTTCCATGGTTTCATTTTCACAATTAAATCTTGGATCCATGTGAAATATATTTTCATGTAAAAGTGAGGTAGGTAAGAGCAGATCTTTCCTATCAGGTTTTAATACAGGGATGTAGTGGGGAGGGGAAAGGAGAGTTCATGAAAGGGTTGTATGCCTGGGTGGAGGGAAATATTGGAAAATGGTAGAGTCAAAGGGCTGTCTCCTCTTTTCTTAGTGTTCCCTCTGAGTGCTACCCAAAGGAAAGGTTAAGTCCACTGGAGGTTTGAAGGTTGCGAGAAAAAAAAATTTTAATTTTTGGAAAATTATAATTTTTACTCAATAACTTTTTTGTTTTTGTGAAGAAGTGGAAAGAAACAGGAAAAATAAAATTGCTTGTTTTGTGATTTTTTGTGTTGCTATTGTTTTGGTGGATGGACCTTTTCCTCTTTTGACTAAAGAAGACTTGTGACTTGTGTTAATACTATATTTCCTTTATAGTGCATCCCAGTGGGACACTTGTCCACAGCGATGACCCTTAAAGGAAGATACTCCTTTACTTGGTTAACAAATATTAATATTTTTCAGCCATCTGTCAAGGAGGCACGTATGGGGTAGTGCTTATGTGTTTGGTCTCTGGTATCAGACTGCTTGGGTTTGAATCCCAATCCAATAGCTTACTGGCTGTGTGATCTTGGGCAAGTTACTAAACTTCTCTGTACTTCAAGTTCCTCTTCTGCAAAACAGGGACATTAACAACTCATTGTATTGTTGTGAGTGTCAGAACAGTGTCAAACATATTGTAAGCAATTGATAAATGTGAACTCTTCTTAATACTAATCACTGGAGATAAGAGCACAATAGGTGCAGTCCTTGCAGTTGTGGACCTTCCATTCTTGAGTGAGGAGGTAGGTTAAAAAATTACAAATAGCAATAATTACTCTAAAAGAAACGTAAGGACCTAAATGGGAAGGAAATCTAAAAAAGAGGGGATATATGTATACATATGACTGATTCACTTTGCTGTACAGCAAGAAACTAACACAACATTGTAAAGCAACTATACTCCAATAAAAATTAAAAGAAAAAAGAAATGCAAGGGGCTGAGGTAAAATATTAGGGAGTGGGAGAAGAATCCTACTCTAGATAACATGGTCAAGGAAGGCCTCTCTGAAGAGTGGATATTTAAGGTGAGACTTAAAGCATGAGAAAAATAAAGTAATTTAAAGAAGAGAGGGAAGAATGTTTCTGACAGTGGGAACGTCATGTGCAAAGTTCCCGAGAAGAGGGATTTTCTGTGTATTCAAAGTTTGGGAAGAAGATCATTATGGCTGGAATGGAGTAAATGAGAAAGAGTGGTATGAGACAAGGTTTGTGAGATAGGTGGGACTTGTAGGCCAGGGTAAGGAGTCTGGATTTTATTTTAAGTTCTGTGGGAAACCACAAAAGCAGGAGAGGGACATGATACCTTTTTTTTTTTTTAAAAAAAAGACTGATCATATTGTATTGTATTTACATTAGAGAAGAGCCAGATTGGAAAGGGAGAGAGCAGCTTGGAAGCTTTTGACTGTGGTCCAATCGAGAGACTATGGTTGTAGTGGAGATGGAGGGAAGTGGATGGATATAAAATATATTTTTGAGGTAGAATCAACAGCACTCGCTGAAGGATTGGATTTGGTAGGGTAAGGTAGTGGAAAAGAGTTTGAATCAAGGATGATACCCAGGTTTCTGGCTTGATTAACAGGCTTGACGTGGTACCAGTTTCTGAAATGGCGGACATTGGAGGAAGGATCAGGTTTGGTGAAGGTTGTGAATACGTTAAGTTTGAGGTGTCTATTAGACATCCAAGTGGAGATGTGGAGTAGCCAGTTGGATTTATGAGTCTGGAGTTCAGGGCTAGCTTTTAGATGCTACTTAAAGTCATGGATCTGGATGTGATAACCTAGGGATATTAAAAAGAGAAGAGGGCCTGGGATCATGTGACTATTTTCCATTTAATGTAGAAACTATGAGATACTAAAAGGAGAATGGACTAATAATAAGTGTAAAGATGCAGTTTAGTGGTAGAGTATCTGTTGTATATGCAGGAATTCCTAGATTTTATTCCTGGCATCTCCATTCTCTCTTTCCCTCCTCAGAAGACAGGGCAGGGCTATACACTCTTCAAATCTTTTGTCAGTTACTCATATATATATATATTTTTAGCTCCTGGAACAAAGCAGGTGCTCAATAATTATTTGTTGAACGAATGAATTAATGTAGGAATGGAATGAATTAATGTAGGAATGAAATGAATGTATTCATTCAAATGAATGAATGCAAGGAATGCATATCGGTTGTATTACCTGCTTTGCCACAATGTAGCATTGTGACATTAGGCAGTTAGCAAGCTAGAGTTTTGTTGTTTGTAAAACGGCAATAATAAAAGTACCTACCTTTTTGGACAGTGTTGAAAACAATTAAAAAAATTATAGCAATTAGCACAGAGCTAGCGCTCAATTAACGTTAGCTACTATTAGCTCTCTGCACTTTGGGGGCTATCCATAAAATAAGGGCAATAATTTCTGCTCTGCTTCCCTCACAAAGGCACGTTTTGGCCGCGCCGCGCCGGCTTGCGGGTCTTAGTTCCCTGACCAGGGATTGAACCTGGGCCACGGCAGTGAAAGCGGCGAGTCCGAACCACTGGACCGCCAGGGAATTCCCAAAAGCTTATTAATATTAATGTTTTAATTGCTCTGAACTTCACTACATAATGCAGCGGCTCTCGCCATCCTCCAGCAGGATTATTTAAATGAAAACGAGTCTTTAAAGAGACCCAGCTCTCCCGCTTGTCAGCGCAGCCCAGTCCAACCAGGGGTACAGGAAACCACGCCCCGCTGTGAAGTCAATTAGCTGCAGAGTTCAGTTTAAAAATACCCAGCCCCGCCCCTCCTCGCTAGGCGAGCTCAAGTCTCAACTGCACGCTGATTTGCCCTTGCTGGCCAATCACCACTGCTCTGCTTCCTGGGCTGTAATTTTCAAAATTCGCTACTGGGCTGATTGGAGAGAGCACGGGGTAAGTTGAGACGGACGCCAGTTGCTGGGACGCGGAGCTCCGGTCATTTCCCGGGCCTCTCCTGGGCTAGGACTGCGTCCGTGGTCTTTCCTCTTCTGCCCTCAATCTCGATATGAGGTAGGCGCCTTTGAACTTGTACTGCCCGCTTGAATGTTCGGTTGTGTCGCACGCGGGTGGGTCCTTGAGCCTCACTCCAGTCACTTGTAACTCACTGTCTTCTTTTGCCGGGATGCATGGGATCCCTGACACGAAACCTTTGCTTTTTCCTGTCAGTCAGCAGTCTGCGGAGAGAGCCCTGTACGAGGTTGGGCAGGGAGTGTGTATTAGTGGGTGAGATGGCAAAGCAAAAAAACAAACAAAACCTAAAAAACCAAACAAAAACAACAAAAGACCAAAACTGGGTCCCAGCTTTTAAATGGAGCTACCAGTACACATGCCTGAATCAGAGTACATTTACATAACGTCTTTTCACAAGCGAAACTGTGCAGGATCAATTTCATCCACAAGACATATTTAAGCTAGAGAATGCTACTTGAGGGATGCCTTTTGAACTACAGGTTGAAGGATATGAAGGAAGATGGAAACATGTGTCCTTCCTCCCTTGTTGTCTCCACTGGCTCTCTTCTATCACCACCTCCAACCCCTCCAACTCTGGCTTTCCACTGCTCTCTGCTATGGTCCTCTTGGAATCTTAGAATGTCAGAAGTTGAAGGGATCCTAGAACAGTGCTTCTTAAACTTTAAAGTGCATACAGATCACCTGGGGTTATTAACTTGCACTTCCTGATTTGGTAAGGCCTACCTCGGGGACTGAGATTTTAAATTGCTGACAAGCTCCCAGGTGATGCTAATATTGCTGGTCCATTGACCATGGTTTAAATGTCGAGGAGACTCTGGTCCCACTATCTCATTTTATTAGGTGGGGGAAGGAGGCCTGGAGAGGGAAAAGGGACCTGTCCAGTGTCACTCAGCCAGCTAGGGCAGGATTAGAACTAGACCCTAGGCATCCTTCCCAGCTCAGTGCTGCTTTCATTGACACCATGCTGCTTTCTCTCCCCAGTGTCTTGCTGTCTGTAACCTGCCTTTATATATAAAAAGAAGTCGCTACTGTTTCCTGAGATTGTCTTGATCTACAGTTTTGGACTCTGAGCAATTGGGCTTCTAAAAAGGCCAACTTGCCCCTGTGTGGGTTTCAGCACCAGCCCTGGGATGCCCAATGGAGTCTTCAACACTCATCAGTGTGTATGTAGGGGAGATGGAAAGTCTGGAAAGCAGAAAGGATTTTAATTTTTTTGTCCAAGTAAGGCTAAGGGTTCTGTAGGTGGTACAAGTTGAGAGTGTTCTACAGAGTGTCCTTTTATGAAAGCATGTTTTTGGTGATGTCAATCCCCTCCCCCCACCTAGTGGCAGGGAAATTAGTTACTTAAGTCAGTGTCTGTGTCTCCCAAAGCAAGTGATTATTGTTCAGGATAATGAAGGTGATACATAACCATCATCTGAAAAACCTTATTTTCTCTGAGGTTTAGTCAGCCTGTGATGTCGTCAGCTGAAAGTTTTCTGGCCTGTTGACTCCAGTTTGATGTTTTCTTTCCACTTGAAAGATAAAGATTTCAGAACATGAGTCTTTGGTCATCCATAAAAAATTGTATGAGGTGTGAATAATAATAGTGGAGTGAGTGGTTTTCATACAGTGCAGTTAAGGGTGGGTTCACTCAATTTAGCTTTATTGCTGCTTGGCTGAGTTTTGAGGGATGAGATGGAAAATAGGTTTGGATTTGGAGGAAGAGAAGGAGAATAAGACGCACCATTTATTCTGAGTACCAGGTTAAGCTTTGCACATACAAATTTACATTTGAGCCACACAATACCTCTGCAAGTAAGAGGTGGTATAGCTCTTTTGCGAATGAGGAAACTGAGGCTCTAAGATGCTAAGTTGGCTGATTTAGGAGCCCAATTGCTTCTTAAAAAAAAGTCTATTCATTCTAACTCCTCATTACTCCTCATACTACCACACTATGGCCTTTCACTTTGGACTGTAGGCTATTTTGGAATCTTTTTTGCATACGATCAGAGAGACTTCATGGTATTTTAGAAAAGAGCCCTGGAAAGAGCTGAATGTTCTATGCTGCTTAATAATTTGTCCTGTGTAGTAAGTCACTTAACTCATCTGGGACTGTAAAATGGAAAGAATTGTACTTGCCCTGCTTACCCTCACAGTTTTGTTGGGAGGATTAACTGACATAGTAAATGTGAAGGCACATACTTGTACTAACTTTTCCTTGCCAACAAAATGTTTAATATTCTCCATCCAAAGCAAAGCGCAAGTTAGCCTTTCTTCTTTCTTAAACCTTCCCCTCAAACTGCAGTCTTCTCTGCAGTCTTACCAGCGTGGCCCCAGCCTAGCTTGCAGCCTCTTTCTAACTCCTCCCCAACACATTCTTTATACTCCACACTGCAGGATGTTCCCAAACTTGCTGTGCTCTGCATGTTCAACCCTCCGCCTAGGCTCAGGCTTTCTTTGCCTGGAAAGCTCCCCTGTCTACTTGGGAACCTTTTTGTCGTTTAAGTCCAGATGGAATCTCCCACAAGATTACTGACTTTCCATTGTGTTTCTAAAGTACTTTTTATCTACCGTTTTTAAATCATTTGTCATATTTTTATGTTACTGTTAGAGCTGTGCCTGTGAATACTTCTAGGCATGATTTACTTGTGTTTGTATCTCCATTGCCTGAAGTATCTGGTGCATTGCCTTTAGGGTCTCTCTTATGGAAGCCTGTTCTTTGTCAAATGCAGTTGAGCTTGGACACTGAATATCGGTGGGGTTGGAAGGGCAGTTGTATTTGAGTGGGAAGGGTCTCTTGGATATCCAAGAACTGATTCCTCCTAATTATGTATTTGCTTGTAAGATACATAAGTATATCATAACTATTGGGAACTCACAAACTAAAAGAAATTTAAGGAATGTAGAATGGGATCCCACACTGAGATAGGATGAAGGTAGGACTCTCCCAAGGTCTGTAATGACTGTTAAATTTTTATGTCAAGTGATTTTCAACAAGTTAGTTCCTTCTGCTGTTATCTTTTTATTTTATGTTTTTCTTACTGGGTGTCTGGAACTGGATTACAGTTTCTTGATTGAATGCAGCCTTTGAATACCCTCTGGTATTGTGCAGCCTTTGAATACCCTCTGGTATTGTGCATACGTGTGTGTGTGTGCGCGTGTGCGTGTGTGTGCGCGTGTGCGCGTGTGCGCAGTGTATTCTTTTGCCTTCTCTGTAGCATCATTATAATTGCTGTGGCCAGGACCCCATGCCTTTTAAAGAACATTAACCCTACCAGCGAGCCTCCATACTATATGATCTGTCATGTTCTTGATTATTTTCAATGCAAAACTGTTAATTTGTCCCCAGTGTTCCTAGGCTAAACTAGGGGCTAGGCCACAGTCCCAGTGCCCACAGGGGGTGGCAGGCACTGTACTGAGCTTTTTACATAGAGCATCTCATTTAATTTGAACAGTGCCCTGCAGAGGTACGTATACTTATCTCCATTTTACAGATGAGATAACTGAAGCCTAGGGAGTTTAAGTCACTTGCCCATGGTTAAGTGTGGTAGAACCAAGATTTGAGCCCAGATCTGCTTAAATCAAAGTATGTTTTCTCCTAGGGATGCTACAGAGAGACTGGGTTTTCTCAAGGATCTCCAGAGAATTCTGATATTTCTGGTGAATGGTGTTTTAAAGAGTCCTTTTCTGATTGCAGCCCTGCCTTGGATAGATGCTGCTGAATCCATAAGAAATGCCACTGCCACTACCACCCCAACGCTCCAGACGCGAGACTAAGAAATCTCAGTCCAGCAAAATTGTGCCCAGTGATCATGGCCCATCTGAAAAGGTTAGAGCAAGCTGTCCCTCCCAACAGTGTTTCATATAAGCTCTTCCTGTGTCGGTTCAGTCCCTATGCTCATCCCTACATCTTTTGAAATATGTGTGGTTTAATCTGAGAAAGTGGGAAAGGGTGGCAGACCTTGTAGTTGGAGAAGACCATCAAATTAGGACTTAGGGGGAAAGTGTCAACTCTTCTTTCCTGTAAATACATGGCTAAGATGAAGGCCGTCCTCCATAACCTTCAAAAGCAAACAATACTCAGTTCTCATTAGTGATCACATCTATACTCTTACTCCCTCTGAGATGCTCAAAGCACCTTGCCAGGTGGCTGCTTGGTACATCCTGGGGAGAGTATGAAGACTAGGTCAACAAATGTATTATAATGCTTTTTACAGCTATTCAATTTGAAGAATGGGCCCATTTTGAGTTTTGTTTTCTTTTTTTTTTTTTTTTTTTCAGTACGCGTGCCTCTCACTGCTGTGGCCTCTCCCGTTGCGGAGCACAGGCTCCGGACGCGCAGGCCCAGCGGCCGTGGCTCACGGGCCCAGCCGCTCCGCGGCATGTGGGATCCTCCCGGACCAGGGCACGAACCCGTGTCCCCTGCATCGGCAGGCGGACTCTCAATCACTGCGCCACCAGGGAAGCCCGAGCCTGCTGTTTTGACCTTGTGGATAGTTTGTCATTCCGACCCTGCGATGTTCTATGTTCCTCATCATTCATATTTTAATCACAATTTTACTAACCTGATGAATTGTCATTAAGAGAGTATTTCCTGGGGCTTCCCTGGTGGCGCAGTGGTTGAGAGTCCGCCTGCTGATGCAGGGGACACGGATTCGTGCCCCGGTCCGGGAGGATCCCACATGCCGCGGAGCAGCTGGGCCCGTGAGCCATGGCTGCTGAGCCTGCGCGTCCGGAGCCTGTGCTCCACAACGGGAGAGGCCACAACAAATGAGAGGCCCGCGTACCGCCAAAAAAAAAAGAGTATTTCCTGGAGCAAACATCATTAGGCCAATTTATTTTCCTTGATTGGTTTTCTCTCAGCACAGATAAACACTTTCTAATCATTTTCATTTTTGTCTCACTGAAATGATTTTCTTGGAGGGGCCAAATGTGTTTTTCCTATGTAAATTTGGCAAGAAAGATTTGATACATTGATCAGATTTTTGTCCATATCCAATTTTCTGATTAGAGTTCTGCCACTGTAAGTTTTCTTCTGTGGCAGTTATTTTTCTAAATCCAACTCTCTCAGGGCACATTTTGCAAATATAAATTTTATTGAGTTCAGTTTCACCCATTGATTTTATTTGGGGCTGGTTATTTCTACCAGTAATATTAAGTAGGAATTGGATAACAGACCAACAGTTAATTTCTTAGCCAATTTGAGAGAAAATAGTAATTTATTTTTTGCTAATTATTTCCACTAGGATTATTTATCATGAACTAGATAAGAGACTAATAGTTTACTTATTTCTTAGCTTAATCAATTAAAAAACAGAAGTAATTCTTCTCAGCTCTTTCAGGATTGCTCCACTGTGCTAGATTGTTCTATTGTAATATGAATCCAGTTCTCTAAATTTGTAATCACTGTGTTATGTGCTAACTGTCCATGATGTAAATAGAGAACAGGGAAAATAACTGGTCTGACCTCAATGTTCTGCTTCATATTATAACAACTCTCTGACATAGGTAGGGCAGGGTTCTCAATTCATAAAGGAAATCTGATACTTAGGAGACTTTCACCAAATAAAAACTGTTAGGGAACAGAAAAGCCCTACAGCGTGATTTACCTTAACCTCTAACCCCACAGAGATAGTCTTGCTCATTTGGGAGTGGAGTAAGGCATGTGTAGATAAACACTACCTAGAAAGGAAGCTCCCTTTGATCCAAAATACTCACCCTTCCTCCTTTCCCCCATCTCTCCCTTGTATACACTAAAAGAGATTAATATGAATTACCAAACTCCTTTCTTAAAATACAGAATTTCCCCTATGAGGTTTAAAAACATATTGGACTATATACTTTTTTTTTACATCTTTATTGGAGTATAATTGCTTTACAATGGTGTGCTAATTTCTGCTTTATAACAAAGTGAATCAGATATACATATACATATGTCCCCATATCTCTTCCCTCTTGCGTCTCCCTCCCTCCCACCCTCCCTATCCCACGCCTCTAGGTGGTCACAAATCACCGAGCTGATCTCCCTGTGCTATGTGGCTGCTTCCCACGAGCTATCTATTTTACGTTTCGTAGTGTATATATGTCCATGCCACTCTCTCACTTTGTCACAGCTTACCCTTCCCCCTCCGCATATCCTCAAGTCCATTCTCTAGTAGGTCTGTGTTTTTATTCCTGTCTTACTCCTGGGTTCTTCATGACATTTTGTTCCCTTAAATTCCATATATATGTGTTAGCATACGGTATTTGTCTTTCTCTTTCTGACTTACTTCACTCTGTATGACAGACTCTAGGTCCATCCACCTCATTACAAATAGCTCAATTTCGTTTCTGTTTATGGCTGAGTAATATTCCATTGGATATATGTGCCACATCTTCTTTATCCATTCATCCGATGATGGACACCTAGGTTGTTTCCATCTCTTGGCTATTGTAAATAGAGCTGCAATGAACGTTGTGGTACACGACTCTTTTTGAATTACGGTTTTCTCAGGGTATATGCCCAGTAGTGGGATTACTGGGTCATATGGTAGTAATCTTTTTAGTTTTTTAAGGATCCTCCATACTGTTCTCCATAGTGGCTGTACCAATTCACATTCCCACCAGCAGTGCAAGAGTGTTCCCTATTCTCCACACCCTCTCCAGCATATATTGTTTCTAGATTTTTTGATGATGGCCATTCTGACTGGTGTGAGATGATATCTCATTGTAGTTTTGATTTGCATTTCTCTAATGATTAATGATGTTGAGCATTCTTTCATGTGTTTGTTGGCAGTCTGTATAACTTCTTTGGAGAAATGTCTATTTAGGTCTTCTGCCCGTTTTTGGATTGGGTTGTTTGTTGTTGAGCTGCATGAGCTGCTTGTAAATTTTGGAGATTAATCCTTTGTTAGTTGCTTCATTTGCAAATATTTTCTCCCATTCTGAGGGTTGTCTTTTGGTCTTGTTTATGGTTTCCTTTGCTGTGCAAAAGCTTTGAAGTTTCATTAGGTCCCATTTGTTTATTTTTGTTTTTATTTCCATTTCTCTAGGAGGTGGGTCAAAAAGGATCTTGCTGTGATTTATGTCATAGAGTGTTCTGCCTATGTTTTCCTCTA
>NW_021703779.1:43601464-43678633 GCF_005190385.1 Monodon monoceros
CTTTCCCTCTTTCCCTCTTTCCCTCTTTCCCTCTTTCCCTCTTTCCCTCTTTCCCATCACCCACCCACATGGTGTGTGCATATTGAAAGAGCTGTTGTCATTGAGGAATTTGCCAAAAGTTCTTGTGCTCATCTTTCTCTATTTTAGTACTTCAGTCCTTGACTGAGCTACTCTGTGGTTGAGAGTGTGGACGCAACTTAACTTTTCAGGGGATTCTCAGCAGCTGGCTGATAGCTTGCCAGTCTGCTTATCCCATTAGAAACCTTAGGGGGAGGTTTGTTCCTTTTTACTGTAGAGAAATTACTATCTCCTTAGGCCAAAAATGTGTGTTGTCCAGCTGTTATAGGGAACTGATCACAGGTTCTGCAAGTAGATAGGAGTATTCTCATCTAGGATCGGGAAAAGGATTTACTCCTAGGAAATCTTCTATTAGAAGAAGAGTTAGAAAGTGGAGTGAGACCTTTTTATATCCTCTCCTCATTCCAGTGGGAATTACTTCTTTCTGGAAGAATAGAATAGATCAGCTAGATAGCTATAACCCAGCTAAGCATGGGTTCCAAATGGTAAGGGGAAAAGTTTGGGGAACTCCAAAAAATTAACATGCCAGGTCCACAGGACACTTTGCTAATTACCCAGCAGAAAGAAATCATACCAGAAGATTAGCATTTAGCCCACTCAGTTTCTTGCTGAAATGAAATTCCTGGGATTTGCATGTGTATTTTGACCTTAATTCCCTGTGTTATTTTCTTTTGAATTTCTTTCACCATTCTGACTTTAGCAGGGAAATCCTCACAAAATGCCATAAACATTCTTGTCCTCATTCAGAGTTCAGTGAAATGGACCCTAATAATAGTGCTAGAGCTAATAGCTAACATCTATTGAGAGTTCACTGTAATCACACATTATTCTAAGTGGGTTTTTTTTTGGTAACAGCTTTATTAAGATATAATTCACATACACAATTCACCCTCTTAAAATGTACAATTCAATGGTTTTTAGTATATTCACAGAGTTATGCAGCCATCACCACAGTGAATTTTAGGATGTTTTCATCAACCCCAAAAGGAACTCTACCTTTAGCTACCACCTCTCAGTCCTCCCCATCTGTAGGCAACCACTAGTCTACTTTCTGTCTCTATAGATTTATCCATACTGGACGTTTCCCAGAAATGGAATTGTACAATGTGTCGTCTTTTGTATCTGGCTTCTTTCACTCAGCATGATGTTTGAGGGTTCATCCATGTTGTAGCAGGTATCAGTACTTCATCCTCTTTTATTGCCAAATAATATTCCATTGTATGAATGTACCATATTTTGTCTATCCATTCATCAGTTGATGAACGTTTGAATTGTTTACACCTTTTGGTTATTGTGAATAGTGCTGCTGTGAACACCTGTGTACAAGTTTTTGTTTGAACACCTGTTTTTAATTCTTTTGCATATGTAACTAGAAATTGCTGGGTCATATGGTAATTCTATGTTGAACTCATTGGGGAACTGCCAAACTGTATTCCATAGTGGTTGCACTATCTTACATTCCTACCAGCAGTGGATGAGGGTTTTGAATTTTCCACATCCTTGCCATTTTCTGGGTTTTTTGTTTGTTTGTTTTTTAAACGGCCATTCTAGTGAGTGTGGGATGGTATCTCATTGTGGTTTAGATTTGCAGTTCTCTGATGACTAATGATTTGGGAATCTTTCATGTGCTTATTGGCCACTTGCATATCTTCTTTGGAGGAATGTCTATTCAGATCCTTTGCTGATTTAAAATATTTGGTTATTGATCATTTCATTATTGAGTTGTAAGAATTCTTTATATAGTTTAGATACAAGTCCCTGATCAGATATATGATTAGCAAGTACTTTTCCTCCATTCTGTAGGTCTTTTCATTTTCTTCTTGGTGTTCCTTGAGGCATAAATGTTTTTAATTGTAATGAAATCCAATTTATTCTTTTGTTGCTTATGCTTTTGGTATCATAATCTAAGAAACCATTGCCAAATCCAAGGTTATGAACATTTACTTTTAAGGTTTTTTTCTTTTTAGAGTTTTAAATTTTTAGCTCTTAACTTAGATTGTTGATCCATTTTGAGTTAATTTTTATTGTTGGTGTATGTTAGGGGTCTAACTTCATTGTTTTGCATGTATTGATAGATATCCAATTGCCTCGGCACCATTTATTGAAAAGACTAATCTTTCTCCACTTAATTGTCTTGGCACCCTTGTTGAAAATCAGCTGACTGTACATGTGTTTATTTCTGAACTCTCAATTTTATTCCATTGACCTACGTGTCTTTCATTATGCCCGTACTATGGTATCTTGATTATTGTTGTTCTGTAGTGTGTTTTGAAATTGGGAAGTGTGATCCCTCCAACATTGTTCCTCTTTTTCAAGATTGTTTTGGCTCTTCTGGGTTCCCTGCAATTCCATATAAGTTTTAGAATCAGCTTGTCAATTTCTACTAATAAGCCAGCTGGGATTCTTATAGAAGTTGCCTTGAACCTGTAAATCAGTTTGGGGAGTATTACCATCTTAATACTAAGTCTTTCAATCCAGGAACATGGGATGTCTTTTCATTTATTTAGATCTTTAATTTCTTTTAACATTTTTTTGTACTTTTCAGAGTACAAATTTCTCACCTCTTTTATTAAATTTATTTCTGAGCATTTTATTCTTCTTGATTCTATTGTAAATGGAATTGTTTTCATAATTTCATTTTCATGTTGTTCATTGCAAGGATATAGAAATACATGTGATTTCTGTATATTGATCTTGAATCATAGAACTTTGCTGAACTTGTATATTAGTTCTAATAGTATTTGTGTGTGGGTTCCTTAGGATTTTCTATGTATAAGACTATGTCATCTGCTAATATAAGTAGTTTTACTTCTTCCTTTCCAATCTAGATCCCTTTTATTTTATTTTCTTGCCTAATTGCCCTGGCTAGAACCTTTAGTACTGTGTTGAATAGAAGTGTTCAGAGTTGAACATCCTTACCATCCAAGAGTTGAATGACTGACTTATTCTGGTTTTCCTAGGACTTTCCCAGTTTTAACATTGAAAGTCTTGCATCCCAGGAACCCTCTCAGTCCTAGACAAACAAGGACAGTTGGTCACTCTATTGAGGAAGCCTACTCTGATCACCCCAGGCTTTAGACAACATAGACACTAAATACCTACTTTCTATACCAGTGTTTTATAGAGCTGGATTTGGAGAGGCAGGCAGGAGCAAGATCACCAGGGCCTTATGGACCATGGCAAAGAGTTTGTACTTTATTCAGAAAACAGAGGGGTTCAGTTCTAAAGCGTCAGCAGTGCTATATTAGTTATTCACTACTACATGACAAATCCTCCACCCCCAAAAAAGAGAGTTGGACATCCTTGTGTTATCCTTGATCTTAGGGGGAAAGCATCAGTCTTTTACAATTAGCTATGACATTAGCTTTAGGTATTTCATAGATGTTCTTTCATAGTTAAGGAATCTCCTTTCTAGTCCTAGTTTGTTGAGTGCTTTTATCATGAAAAGGTATTGAATTTTGTCAAATGATTTTTCTAGATCTGTTGAGGTGGTCATGTAGCTTTCATTTTTATTCCACTAATATGGTGTGATAACATGAATTGATTTTCAGGTGTTAAACTAATTTTGCATTCCTGGGATAAATCCTAGTTGGTCACAGTGTATAATCTTTTTATAAACTGCTGGATTTGGTTTGCTAGTATTTGGTGGAGGATTTTTGCATCTGTGTTCATAAGATATATCAGACTTGAGTTTTCTTCCGATGCCTTTGTTTTTGGTATCAGAATAATATTGGCCTCATAGAATGACTTGGGAACTATTCTTACCTCTTCCTGAGTTCATGAAATGTTGGTATTAGTTCTTTAAATGTTTGGTAGAATTCATCAGTGAAGCCATCTGGGCTTAGATTTTTCTTTGTGGGTAGTTTTTGGTTATTAATTCAGTGTCTTTACTTGTTATAGCTCTGTTCAGATTTTCTGTTTTTGAGTCTGTTTTGGTAGTTTGTATCTCCCTAAGAATTTGTCCAGTTTGTCTAAATTATCTGATTTATTGGCATGTAATTGTTCTAACAATGATTTGTTTTATGTGTTTTTATGCATATCAATTGCTCAAATCTTTACAATAATTCTATAGAGGAGGTAATATTATGACCTTAATTTTACAGGTGAAAAAAGTGAAGCATAGAGCATTAACTTGCCCAAGGTCACCCAGCCAGTAAATGGAGGAGCCAGGGTTTGGATCCAGGCAGTCTAGATTCAGAATGCATGCTCTATCATAACTAGACTATCTGAAGACTACTTCTAAAAGTTCTCATCAGGAGGGACCTGGAACCTATCTGGTCAGATGGAACCTTTTGAGGCACTTCCTTTTCTTTTTTTAAATAATTCAGTAATTTTTTAAAAATTATATTTATAGAGTTGTATAGCCATCACCACCATCTAATTTTAGAACTTTTTCAGCACCCCCCCAAAGAAACTCATACCTATAGTCCCTTCTCTTTCCCAGTCCCTTTCTACCCTCCTCCCTACCCTTTCCCAGCTTCAGGCAACCACCAACCTATTTTCTGTTAGGGATATACCTCTATGGATATGTCTCCTCTGGATGTTTCATATAAAAGGAATCATATAATATCTAGTCTTTTGAAGGTACTTACTCTTGTTCAGACTGATCATATTTACCTTTAATTCTCTCCCTTTTCTTATTCTGATTTCTAGTCATCCAGAGATTTGGTCACACCAGGTTAGTCACTCTGATTGGATATGCAGTCCTATTCAAAACAAAGCTTTGCATCTGACACATGTGAACAAATGTTTATTTTGGTCTTTTTTATTATCTCCACTAGGAAAGCATCTTGTGAATAGCCTAGAGTGAAAGGAATATGTTTAGATACCATGAACAATAAGTACCAGCCCAACTTTCTCTTATAAGCCTTTTATAAGCCTCTCTCTTATAATCCTCTCTCATAAGCCTTTAAACAATATTAATTTCAACCTGAATTTTATCAGATGCCTGGTGCTGATAGACAAAGACAGATAAATGCAGCTAGTGAGGGAGACATATATAAGCCAATCACTCATACAATGTGGTAAGTATTATAATAAAAGCCTTTGTATATAAATGAAGTTAATAAATCATATATGAGAAAGCATAAATAACATGGATTTCAGGGGAAATTTTTTAGAAAAGTATGGGGACCTAGGTCATAGAAACTATACTGTGTGCTACTTAGTTGATTTACTATGGTACCCATTGATTTTTACCCTCTAGTCTGTCTCTTGGGGTTGAAGCCCTTTCCACTTCCATACATTTAGTAAGTAGAGTGACAAAACGAGATGGTAGGTGAGGATTCTAGGAACTACATTCTTCTTACCCAGACATTGTTTCCTTTACAGGTATAATAAGCTGGAACTCTCACCAGTAGTAGTCTCAACCACCATGGTACCAAATATTATAGATAAACCATTCATTCTGGAGATACCTACCAGCTCCAAGACACCCACTACTGAGGAGGCATCTCTTTTCAAAAAGCCATTCATTTTAAAAGAGGAACCCACTACTGAGGATACAATCCTCATCAAGAGGTCATTAAAGAAGAGCACAAATCAGAGGGAGGTGTCCCTCTTAGAGAAGCCACTATCCTTGCAGGAGGAGACTGACAGTGATGTTGTAGAGCCAGTGACTTTTGGGGAGAAGCATAAAACTGAGAAGGCAGCCATCAACAAGAGTACATTATCTTTAAAGAATATGTGCACACATCAGGGGAAGCAGTCCTGCACGAGGGAGGAGTTGGCATTGCAGGACATCAGTGTTGAAGAGGATTCTTTCTTTATGGAGCCCATGAACTTTAGGAAGAAGCCTAAAACTGAGGAGGCAACCCCCACCAAGAAGTTGTTATCTTTAAAGAAAAAGTGTACCACTCAGGGGAAGATGTCCTGTATGAAGAAGCCACTAGTATTGCAGAAGATCACCTCTGAAGAGAAGTCACTCGCTAAGGAGCTGTTGTCTTTTAAGAGAAAGCCTACCACTGAGAAGGAGTGCCTTTTCCAGGAGCCATCTGCATTGCCAAAGAAGCACACCACTGAACAAGAGGTGTCCATCTTGAAGAAATCATTGGCCTTTCAGGAGAAAATCGACACTGAAGAGGATTCCGTCTTTAAGGAACCATTGGCTTTTAAGAAACAACCTACCACAGTGGAGACAACCTTCACCACAAGGCCATTATCTTTAAAGAAGAAGTGCACTACTCAGGGGAAGATAGCCCACTTGAAGAAGCCATTAGTATTGCAGAAGACCATCTCTGGAGAGAAGGCACTCATTAAGGAGTCATTGTCCTTTAAAAAGAAGCCTACCACTAAGGAGGAGTCCCTCTTCCAGGAGCTATCTGTGTTGCAAGAGAAGCACACCACTGACGGGGAGGTTACCCTTTTGAAGAAGCCAGAGACATTGCAGGAGAAAAAGGATGGCGAAGATGAATTTCTTATGGAGCCAATTTCCTCGAGGAAGAAGCATACTACTAAGGAGGCAACCCTTTCCAAGAAGCCATTACCTTTAAAGAAGAAGCATACTACTCGGGGGAAGAGGTACCGCTTGAAGAAGCCACTAGTACTACAGAAGACCACCTCTGAAGAGAAGTCACTCATTAAGGAGCCGTTATCCCTTAAGAAGAAGCCTACCACTAAGGAGTCCCTTTTCCAAGAGCCATCAGCATTGCAGGAGAGGCACACCACTCAGGAGGAGTTGTCCATCTTGGAGAAGCCGTTGGTCTTGCAGAAGACTCCAACTGCGGAGGAGTCCCTTTTAAGGGAGGCTTTGGCTTTTAACAAGAAGCGTACCATTGAGGAGGCAACCTCCTCTAATAAGCTGTTGTCTTTAAAGAAGAAGTGTACCAGTCAGGGTAAGATGTCCTGTTTGACCAAGCCACTAGTATTGCAGACCATTTCTGAAGAGAAGTCACTCATTAAGGAGCCATTATCCTTTAAAAAAAAACCTACCACTGAGGAGGAGTCCCTCTTGAAGAAACCATCTGCACTGCAAGAGAAGCACACCATTCAGGGGGATGTGGTCCTTTTAAAGAAGCTATGGGCATTGCAGGAGAATATAGACAGTAAAGATGAATTTCTTATGGAGCCAGTGTCATTTAGGAAGAAACATACCACAGATGTGGCAGTCTCTACCAAGGAGTCATTATCTTTAAAGAAGAAAAAGTGTACCACTCAAATGATGATGCCTATCTTCCAAGAACAGTTGGACTTGCAGAATATGATTGGTGAAGGTGAGGACTCCTCCTTTATGGAGCCAATGTCATTTAGGAAGAAGTCTTCAACTGATGAGACAATTCTAACCAAGACACCGGTATCTTTAAAAAAGAGGCAAATCACTCGGGGGAAGACGTTCCTCTTAAAGAAGCCACTGGTCATAGAGAAGACTACCTCTGAAGAGGAGTCACTCTTTAAGGAGCTGTTGCCCTTTAAAAAAAAGTCTACAACTGAAGAGTTCCTCTTCCAGGATCCATCTGTACTGAAAGAGAGGCACACCACTCTGCAAGAGGTGTTCCTCTCAGAGAAGCCATTGGCCTTGCAGGAGAATATCACCACTGAAGAAGAATCATATATTAAGGAGCCATTGACCTTGGAGGAGAGGTCTACCACTGAGGAGGAATTCCCCTTTCAGGAGCCATTTTCATTGCATGTTAAACCTACCAACAAAGATGAGTCCCTCTTCAGGAAGTCTTTTGCCTTGCAGAAGAAGACTGATAACAAAGAGGACTCCTTGAAGGCACTGTTGGCTTTGCAGGACAAAAGCACCACTGAAGAGGAATTCCTTTTCAAGAAACCATTGGTTCTGAAGGAAGAGCTCTCCACTGAGGTGGCAGTGAGCATAGAGGGGCAATTATCTTTAAAGAAGAAGCCCACTGCTCAGGGGGAGGTGTTCCTCTTGAAAAAGCAGTTGGCCTTGCAAGAAAACATCACCGTTGAAGAGGAGTCCCTTATTAAGCAGCCACAGGCCTTGCAGGAGAAGCCCAGCATTGAAAAGGAGACCATCCTGAGGGAGTCCTTGACCTTGCAGGAGAATCTCACAATTGAGGAGGAGGCTATCCTGAAGGAGCCTCTGGCCTTGCAGGAGAATCCCAGCATTGAGAAGGAAATCATCTTGAGGGAGTCCTTGGCCTTGCAGGAGAAGCCCACGAGTGAGAAAGAGACCTTCTTCGAGGAGCCCTTGGCCTTGCAGGAGAATCCCACAATTGAGGAGGAGGCTATCCTGAAGGAGCCCTTGGCCTTGCAGGAGAAGCCCAGCAGTGAGAAAGACTTGTCTTCCAAGGAGCCATTGGCCTTGCAAAAGAATCTCACTCACAAAGAAGACACCTTTATCAAAGATTTCATCATCCTCCAAGTTGAAACCAGCCCACTTGTGTCTACCACTGCCCCTGACTCTAGAACAGGCTTGTCCAGCACTGTCACCGTGTCCAGTGTGGGCAAGTTCAGTACCACAAGCCAGTCCAGTACTTGTGAATCCAGTTCCAATGAACCTTTCTCATCTCAGGACAAGAGATCAGAGAAGGAGGTATTCTGCTTTCTTTCTTCTTAAATTAGATGAAGTGTTCTTTGTTGTCCTGGAGGTGGCTGCTAGCAAAGAGATTTTTTTTGCCTTCCTAAGCAATTGGTATTAAATCAAGTTGGCCTTGTAGAATCTCTTGACTTTGTGATTGGCGTAGTGATGTACCTGAGCAATTAGAAAGTGTTTATTCCAGGAATACCCCCAAGGGTCTGGAATACTGTGTGTGTGTGTGTGTGTGTATGTATGTATGTATATATTATATATATATATATATATAATATATATATGTATGTATATATACGCTTTTCAGTAGTGGTTAGACAATTTCTTTCAGGAAATTGCCTTTCTTAGTAATTGCAATCTGCATTACATTGGACCTTAGCTAAAGATGGGTTAAGTTCACAGAGGCATCTTCCAAGGAAGATGGTTTTTAAGTTGTTAATTGGAAGGACTAAGGGATGAGATTTGGCAAGCAGAAGAAGAAAGACCCCTCTTGTAGGCAGAACAACCTGGTTAAATGTGTAGAAGGGAGGAAAAGGCTAACAAGAAGATGAACTGGGCCAGATCAAAGCACTGAGACATAACAAGGGACCTAGGAAGACAGGTGACATAATTTGAAAGAGTAAGACAAGAATGTCTTTCTTGGAGAATCTTGAGCTAACCTGTAAAAATAGTGTCTGTTTCTTAGGGCAGAGCATGTGTGTACAGGAGGACTAAGCATTTCTTGGTTACTCAACAGTATGAGGATTACAGGGCCAAGGGGTGCTCTGTTATGGCCCAGGACATATAAGGCTTGAGGAACCTTAGGAGAAGATGACAGTGGGAAGAAAGGAGTCATTTTTTATGTATGTGTGCTAAGCTTTCCTTGGAATCTTTCTCTTAATATGTCTTTCTGGTGATTTCCAAGCAGATGACCCCACTGGAGGATATTGACAAGGACCACAGTGATCCATTTTTCAACTCAATATATGCTAAGGATATCTTCAGTTACATGAAGGAGAGAGAGGTGTGTAGGTGGTGAGGGTGAGGGGCAATGATTTCCAGTTCTCATTTTCTCATCACACATCCTTCAAATGCAAGTTTAAAGGGGAGGTAATAATGATGATGAAAACAATATTAGCAGCAACTGACATCTACTGGTAGCATACTATGAGTTAAACATTGTGCTAAGGGATTTATAAACATTATCTTGTTTAATTTTCCCAATAACTTCATGATGGTAGGTATTATTATCTCCTTTTTATAGTTGGAGGAAACTGCTCAGTCAACACAAATAGTATGTGGTAGATCTGGGATATGAACTAAAGTCTAATTACCTTGGAGACCATAAGCCTACACCTCTAATTGCTGAGGAGCTAATCTCAGACACAAAAATTTTCAAGCGGGCTCTTTCTGAGTGACTGCTCTTAGGGATCTTTTCCTTTCTCTGTGCAAGTTTCTGGCATCATATGTAAAACCAGACCTTTTATTCCAGCTCTCCAACCTGGTGAAATTTTCTTTCTCCTTTGAAATCTGCCAGTCTCTTTTACCACTAATATTCATCAATTCCAAATTTTCTTCTGTCTCTCAGTGGAACAGATGGGACCAAGGTTATCTACTAACTAGAATTTTAGCAAGCCATGCATAAGAGGAAGGATGAATATCTCATCTTCTCTCTAGAGACACAGCAATAGATTAACTGACTCCAGTGCCTGTACTTTTTCTAGTATACCTTGGAGGAAGCAAGAGATTACTATACTAAAAGTGCAGGCCTTAGCTCAGCAGTATTGGTTTCATTGGGGATCTTATGGGAGATTGGGATTGACATATATATTGACATATATACACTAAAATCAATAACTAATAAGAACGTGCTATATAAAAAATAAAATTAAATTTAAAAAAAAAGATATGCAGAAACCTAGCTTCACCCCAGACCTTCTAAATTAGAATGTGAATTTTAAAGATCCCCAAGTATCTTTCACATATGCATGTTAAAGTTTGAGAAGGACTCCTCTACACAGCCTGGTATTGTGCTTTAGACTGAATTGCAAAGAAGGGGCAGAATCTCTTTGGTATTCATCTATAGTCATAGGTGTATTCCTGCCCATATTCCATATTCTCCTGGACTCCTCGATATCCACCCTGACACTTAAATATCATGTGTGTCCATTTCCTAAGGATAACTGAAACTTGTCTGGAAAAGGATACTTTTATCTGCCCCTATCTGATACCAGCTGAAAATAATGATTTAGAACCCTGAGGAAATTACTTAGGTTACAGTTTTTTTCTGAGATATTAGTTGCAAATATTTTTTCCCAAGTTACAATTTTTGAACTACAGGAAGAGTTTATTTGTTAACACTTCTTTCTTCTTGCTGCCAGGAAAAGTTCATACTTAAAAAATACATGACCAGGCAGAATGATATCAACAGTGACATGAGGGCCATTCTCGTGGACTGGTTGGTGGAGGTGCAGGTAAGCCTGACAACTGCTGCCTTAAGGGGCTGATATTCTCTTTATCAATTATTCATTCAGCATTGCCAGGTCCCAAACGTAGTAAAAATTTACTGGGTCTACAGAGCTGAATAAGCCATGATTCCTGCCCTCAGGGAGCTTATGACCTAGGGGACAAGATAAAACAGGCAGATAAGAACAATACAAAGTAGAATATACTAAGTACTATAAGAATGTTATTAATAAGACACTCGGAGAACCCAGTGGAAGGAGAGATATTTCTAGAAAAGGCAATGATGGTATGTCAGTTTAATCATTCTCAAAATCCTGTAAAAGTTATATCTTGTGATTTGGATAGGGGTTAGTGACAAAGTCTCTCAAGCTTTGGATGGGATGGGTAATAGGAAGAACATTGTAGCCCCAAACAGGGCAGATGGCTGTTTGTTGAGGGTTGGATGTTGAGGGAATATTGTTATGAATACTTAATTATCACTTTATACTAACAAAGGTAGCCCAGAAGAGTACCTGGACGTAGTAGGTGTCAATAAATATTTGTTGAATGAATGGAATTGAAAGGATTGCTGTGGAGTTTGAAAGAAATGTAAAGCATAGTATATGCCCAGCAGAGGCTTACTATATAATTGGGAAGAAAATGTAATATAGTTTAATATCCTTTAAGTACCAGAGTAATGGTTCAGGCTCACTTTGGAGTGACAGACCAGGGAAATGTGGTAGACATGGTATATTTGAACATCAGCAAAGCATGAAAATGTCATCTTATGGAAATGATGCAAAATAGTAAATTAGATAAGAGTAGAATTTGAGTAAATCTTAAATAAGTAAAATTGATCACAAAGATTGCTGATCATTACCAAGCAAGAAAGAGATTTCTAGTAGACTGCCAGTGGATTTTGTTCTGATCAATATTTTTATAAGTGATGTAGATGAGAACAGAGAAGATCATCTCATCAAATTCACAGATGGCATGAAACTGGGAGTAGGGGTAGGAAATAAATGGATAACAGATAAAACATCTCTAGCAGCTGGAATGGTGAACTGAATCTTTTAATAAAAAAGCTTTTGTTGTTATTTTTATTGCACAAAATTCACAATTATTATAGCAAAGTAAGAAATTATAATTACTTATGATCCCACAACCTACAAACAGTGTTAACATTTGTGTGTGTTTATTATCCCCCGCTTTTTTTTTAACATCTTTATTGGAGTATAATTGCTTTACATTGTTGTGTTAGTTGCTGCTGTATAACAGAGTGAATCAGCTATACATTTACATATATCCCCATATCCCCTCCCTCTTGCATCTCCCTCCCACCCTCCCTATCCCACCCCTCTAGGTGGTCACAAAGCACCGAGCTGATCTCCCTGTGCTATGCAGCTGCTTCCCACTAGCTATCTACCTTACGTTTGGTAGTGTATATATGTCAGTGCCACTCTCTCACTTCGTCCCAGCTTACCCTTCCCCCTCCCTGTGTCCTCAAGTCCATTCTCTACGTCTGCATCTTTTTTTTGTTTGTTTTTGCAGTACATAGGCCTCTCACTGTTGTGGCCCTTCCCTTTGCGGAGCACAGGCTCCGGACACGCAGGCTCAGCGGCCATGGCTCACGGGCCCAGCCGCTCCGCGGCACGTGGGATCTTCCCGGACCGGGGCACGAACCCGTGTCCCCTACATCGGCAGGCGGACTCTCAACCACTGCACCACCAGGGAAGCCCTATTCTGCATCTTTATTCCTGTCCTGGCCCTAGGATCTTCAGAACCATTTTTTTTTAAAGATTCCATATATATGTGTTAGCATACGGTATTTGTTTTTCTCTTTTTGACCTTTGTAACATTTTGGGATTGACTTTTATCACTCACCATAATTCCCTTGAGGTCTGTCCAAGTTGTGTGTATCAATAGTTCATTCCTTTGTATTGCTGAGTAGTATTCCATGGTATGGATGTACCAAGGTTAGTTTAACCCTTCACCCATTGAAGGCCATTTGGGTTGTTTCCAGTTTCTGAGACTGTGAAAAGAACATCTATAAACATTAATTTACAGGGTTTTATGTGAATATAAGTTTTCATTCCTAACATCAATACCCAGGAGTGGGATTGCTGTGTCATATGATAAATGTATGTTTAACTTAATGAGAAAGTGCTACAGAGTGACTGTATCATCTTGCACTCTCACCTGCAGTGTATGAGAGTTCTAGCTGCTCTGAATTCCTGGTCAGCACTGGGTATTTTTTTTTTAAACTTTAGCCATATAGATGTGTAGAGGAATCTCACCGTAGTTCTAATTTGCATTTACTAATGATGTTGAACATCATACTTGTCATCTGTATATCCTCTTTGATGAAGTGTCTGTGTCTTTTGCCCAGTTTTAAATTGGGTAGTTTATTTTCTTTGTGTCAAGTTATGAGAGTTCTTTACATGTTCTGGATGCAAATCCTTTGTTGGATGTGTGATTTACAAACATATCCTACCAATCTGTAGTCTTTTGATTCTTTTATCTGTGTCTTTCACAGAGCACAAATTTCTAATTTTGATAGTCCAGTTTTTCAACGTTTTCTGTATGGATTGCAATTTTTGTGTCATGTCTAAGAACTCTGCTTAAACCTAGGTCATGAATATTTTCTCCCATATTTTATCTAAAAGTTTTATAGCTTTAACATTAAATCTATAATTCATTTTGAGTTAATTTTTGTATAAGGTATGCAGGTTTTGAAGTCAAGTTTCATTGTTTTGCATATGGATGTCTAATTGTTCTAATACCATTTGTGGAAAAATGTACTTTCTCCACTAAATTGCTTTTGCACCTTTGCCAAAAATCTGTTTGCCTTATTTGTGTGGGTCTATTTCTATACTTTTTTTTAATATTCTGTTTCATTGATCTGTGTCTATCCCTTTGCCAGTATTGCAGCCTTTAGTTCTATAGTTTTATAGTAAGTCTTAAAACGAGGTAACATGATTCTTCCAACTCTATTCTGTCTTTTTTTTCAAAATTGTTTAGCAATTCTAGTGTCTTAGCCTTTCTAGACAAATTTTAGAATCAGTTTGTCTATATCTACTAAAAAATCCCACTGAGGGTTTGATTGGAATTGAATTACATCTTGTGCAGAAAAGAGTTAACATAACAGGCATGATGCTGCTAGCCTTAGAAAGGCCTGTTTGCAAGGTTGCCCTTTGGCTGGCATCTGGGAACTTGATTGGCAAGCAGTTCCCTACACTGCTGTAAAATTCTCCCCTAATGATAACTGTGCCTAAACTCTTTGTGCAAACACTATGGTTTATTCTGAACACCTGCTTTCCTTCTGCGAGTCTGGAACTTTGGTCCATGTTAGGCAGAGTGTTTATGTGACCAGCTCCCAGTAAAATGTTAGGCACTGAGTCATTAATGAGCTTCCCTGTTACACAACACTTTACACGTATTGTTCCAGCTTATTGCTGGAGGAATTAACTGCATCCTGAGAGACTCTGCGGGAATAGGACTCTTGGAAGCTTGCTTCTGGTTTTCACCAATTTTTGCCCATGCTCCTTTTCTCTTTGCTTTGTATCTTTTGCTATAATAAATCATAGCCATGAATGTGACTATGTGCTGAGTCCTGTGAGTCATCCTAGGAATCATTGTACCTGGGGGTGGTCTTGGGGACCCCCAATACACATTTATAGGTGAATTTGAATAGAATCAACATTTTTTTCTATGTTGAATCTTCCAACCCATGAACCATGAATGTAGTATGTCTCTCATGTATTTAGATTTTCTTTGATTTTTTTTTTTAAAAAACATACAGATCCTGTACATGTTTTGTTAGATTTATACCCAAATATTTTCTTTTTTGTAGCTATCGTAAATGGTATTTTAAAATTTTTTTGGTTTCCATTTGTACAGTGCCAATATGAAATATTGATATTTGTGTGTTGACCTTGTTTTCTATGATCTTGCTAAAACTCACTTATTAAATCTTAGGAGTTCTTTTTTTGGTAGATTTCTTGAAGTTATCTACATAGACAGTTATGTCATTTGCAGATGGAGACATTTTGATCCCTTTCCAGTCTGTATACATTTAACTTCATTTTTGTGTTTTATTGCACTGTGCAGGACTTCATTATGATGTTGATAGAATCAGTAAGAGTGGACAACCTTGTCTTGTCCCTGATCTTCGGAATAAAGCAGTTAATCTTTCACCATTTGTATGATCTTAACTGTAGAGTTTTTGCTGCTACCTTTGATCAGGTTGAGAAATTTACTTTCCATTCTTAGTTTGGTGATATATATTTATCATGACAATGTTAAATTTGTCAAACACTTTTTTCCTGCATCTACTGATTTTGTTTTGACAATACGTGGTGGATTATATTGATTTTTAAATATTGAAGCAGGCTCATATTCCTGGGATAAGCTCCACTTGGTTCTGGAGTATTATTCTTATGTATTGCAAATCTTATATTCTAATATTTTGTTGAGGATTTTTGCATCTATGTTTATGGTAGATGTTGGTCTGTAGTGTTCTTTTTAAAAATATTTGTGTACTGTATTTTTCTGGTTCTTTAGTTCTTTAGTTCTTTCTGGAAGAACTAAAGAGCAAACAATGAAAAACAACAAAATAAATGAAATTAAAATTTCTCTAGAAGGAATCAATAGCAGAATAACTGAGGCAGAAGAACGGATAAGTGACCTGGAAGATAAAATAGAGGAAATAACTACAGCAGAGCAGAATAAAGAAAAAAGAATGAAAAGAATTGAGGACAGTCTCAGAGACCTCTGGGACAATATTAAACATACCAACATTTGAATTATAGGAGTCCCAGAAGAAGAAGAGAAAAAAGAAAGGGACTGAGAAAATATTTGAAGAGATTATAGTTGAAAACTTCCCTAACATGGGAAAAGAAATAGTCACATCTAGGAAGCGCAGAGAGTCCCATACAGGATAAATCCAAGCAGAGACATGCCAAGACACATATTAACAAAACTATCAAAAATTAAATACAAAATAAAAATATTAAAAGCAGCAAGGGAAAAGCAAAAAATAACATACAAGGGAATCCCCATAAGGTTAACAGCTGATCTTTCAGCAGAAACTCTGCAAGCCAGAAGGGAGCGGCAGGACATATTTAAAGTGATGAAAGGGGAAAACCTACAAACAAGATTACCCAGCAAGGATTTCATTCAGATTCGACAGAGAAATTAAAACCTTTACAGACAAGAAAAAGCTAAGAGAATTCAGCAACACCAAACCAGCTTTACAACAAACATTAAAGGAACTTCTCTAGGCAGGAAACACAAGAGAAGGAAAAGACCTACAATAACAAACCTGAAACAATTAAGAAAATGGTAATAGGAACATACATATTGATAACTACCTTAAAGGTAAATGGATTAAATGCTCCAACCAAAAGACATAGACTGGCTGAATGCATACAAAAACAAGACCCATTTATATATGCTGTCTACAAGAGACCCACTTCAGACCTAGGGATAGATACAGACTGAAAGAGAGGGGATGGAAAAAGATATTCCATGCAAATGACAATCAAAAGAAAGCTGGAGTAGCAATTCTCATATCAGACAAAATAGACTTTAAAACAAAGACTATTACAAGAGACAAAGAAGGACACTACATAATGATCAAAGGATCAATCCAAGAAGAAGATATAACAATTGTAAATATTTATGCACCCAGCATAGGAACACCTCAGTAAGTAAGGCAAATGCTAACAGCCATAAAAGGGGAAATCGACAGTAACACAATGATAGTAGGGGACTTTAACACCCCAGTTTCACCAATGGACAGATCATCCAAAATGAAAATAAATAAGGAAACACAAACTTTAAATGATACATTAAAGAAGATGGACTTAATTGATATTTATAGGACACTCCATCCAAAAACAACAGAATACTCTTTCTTCTCAGGTGTTCGTGGAACATTCTCCAGGACAGATCCAAACTATACAATGGTGGAAAGACAGCCTCTTCAACAAATGGTGCAGGGAAAACTGGACAGCTACATGTAAAAGAATGAAATTAGAACACTCCCTAACACCGTATACAAAAATAAACTCAAAAGGTATTAAAGACCTAAATGTAAGGCCAGACACTATAAAAATCTTAATGGAAAACATAGGCAGAACACTCTATGACATAAATCACAGCAAGATCCTTTTTGACCCACCCCCTAGAGAAATGGAAATAAAAACAAACAAATGGGACCTAATGAAACTTAAAAGCTTTTGAACAGCAAAAGAAATCATAAAGAAGATGAAAAGATGACCCTCAGAATGGGAGAAAATATTTGCAAAGGAAGCAACTGACAAAGGATTAATCTCCAAAATATACAAGCAGCTCATGCAGCTCAATATCAAAACAACGAACAACCCAATCCAAAAATGTGAAGAAGACCTAAATAGACATTTCTCCAAAGGAGATTTACAGATTGTGACCAAACATGAAAGGATGCTCAACATCACTAATCATTAGACAAATACAAATCAAAACTACAATGAGGTATCTCCTCACACCAGTGAGAATGGCCATCATCAAAAAATCTAGAAACAATAAATGCTGGAGAGGGTGTGGAGAAAAGGGAACCCTCTTGTACTGTTGGTGGGAATGTAAACTGATACAGCCACTATGGAGAACACTATGCAGGTTCCTTAGAAACCTAAAAATAGAACTCCATATGACCCAGCAATCCCACTATTGGGCATATACCCCGAGAAAACCATAATTCAAAAAGAGTCATATACCACTATGTTCACTGCAGCTCTATTTACAGTAGCCAGGATATGGAAGCAACCTAAGTGTCCATTGACAGATGAATGGATAAAGAAGTTGTGGCACTTATATACAGTGGAATATTAACTCGGCCATAAAAAATGAAATTGAGTTGTTTGTAGTGAGATTGATGGACCTAGAGTCTGTCTTACAGAGTGAAGTAAGTCATAAAGAGAAAAACAAATACTATATGCTAAAACATATATATGGAATGTAAGCAAAAAAAATAAGGTTCTGAAGAACCTAAGGGCAGGACAGGAATGAAGACCCAGACGTAGAGAATGGACTTGAGGACACGGGGAGTGGGAAGGGTAAGCTGGGATGCAGTGAGAGAATAGCATTGACCTATATACACTACCAAATGTAAAATAGATAGCTAGTGGGAAGCAGCTGCATTCCAGAGGGAGATCAACTTGGTGCTTTGTCACCACCTAGATGGGTGGGATAGGGAGAGTTGGAGGGAGATGTAAGAGGGAGGGAATATGGGGATATATCTATACATATAGCTGATTCACTTTGTTA
Organism: Monodon monoceros; assembly: GCF_005190385.1. Taxonomy (NCBI): domain Eukaryota; kingdom Metazoa; phylum Chordata; class Mammalia; order Artiodactyla; family Monodontidae; genus Monodon; species Monodon monoceros. The sequence goes on from NW_021703779.1 coordinate 43,619,772, forward strand.
TACAGCAGAAAGTAACAAAACATTGTAAAGCAATTATACTCCAATAAAGATGTTAAAAATATAATTTGGGAAGTATTCCCTTCTCTTCTCTTTTCTAGAAGAGATGTGTAGAATTTATGTTATTCATTCTTTAAATGTTTGGTAGAATTCACATGTGAAACCATCTGGGCCTGAAGTTTTTTCTTTTCTCTGAAGAATTTTATCTAAGAATATAATTTCTTTAATAGTTATGAGATTATTCAAGTTATCTATTCATGTCAGATGAAATTTGGAACTTTGTGGTTTTCAAAGAATTGGTCCTTTCATTTAAGTTGTTGTATTTATGTTCATAGCATTTCCTGATTATGCTTTCATTCTTGATATTTGGTAATGTGTGTGTTCTCTCTTTTTGTTTATCAGTCTTGCTGGGAGTTTATCATTTTTATTGATATTTACAAAGAACCAGGTTTTGCTTTTATTTGTTTTCTGTTTTCAGTTTTATTGATATCTACGCTAATTTTTATTGTTTCCTTTTTCTTGCTTTGGGTTTAAGTTGCTCTTCTTTTCGTAGTTTGAGGTGGAAGATTAGATTATTGACTTCAGACTTTTCTTATTTCCTTTTCATTTAATTTACTTTTTTATTTTTTAATTTTTAAATTTTTCACACACACACACACACACACACAGTATTTTATTTTTACAAGAGATAAATAAACTGCCACCAAGCATTGTAAATGGATGACCACAACAAAAGCAACAATGATTGCAATTACCAAACATGAAACACACTCATACTATGTCATAATATTGACATTCAGTCCAGTAATCCTCTGCTGTTACAGCTCCTTTACTTTGCAGTGAAAATTGATTTGTATATTTTTTGCCTCTGAGTCCTTGTGGGATTTTTATTTTATTCAAACAGAAAGTCACAAAAATTATAATCATCCTCATCAGTTCACTCAGTCCCATAAAATTAATTTTTTATCTTCATCTTTTGTTAGTACTTTTATGAATTCATCAGTTTTCCATTAGAGTTCTGAAAATGCTGCTTCATTCAGTTCAGCAGTATAGTCAGTTACCAGAAACCTGTACTTGTCTGAGTCTTTTCCATGAATTCCTTGAAGATGAAACACTTTTATAGGAACATTTTTGCAAAAGCATCAGAGTACAGCCAGAACTGTCTGTAATCAAAAAAGACTTAAAAATGACCATGGTTAAAGATTTGATAAAAGTTCATAATAATGCAATTGACAAGGAAATTTAGTTATTTCTGAGATATACATTTTAAAGTAATAACTAGAATTATGACTTATAACATTATAACAGAACATATAAGATTTTTAGAAATTTCAGGTAATGTCTGAAACATTTATATTAACATATTTCCATACAAATAACCCAAAGAAATTTTAGTATTAGTTGTTTTTTTAGTTTGTTTGATTTTTTTATACTGCAAGTTCTTATTAGACATCAATTTTATGCACATCATTGTATACATGTCAATCCCAATCGCCCAATTCAGCACTCCACCATCCCCACCCCACTGTGGTTTTCCCCCCTTGGTGTCCATACGTTTGTTCTCTACATCTGTGTCTCAACTTCTGCCCTGAAAACCGCTTCATCTGTACCATTTTTCTAGGTTCCACATACATGTGTTAATATAAGGTATTTGTTTTTCTCTTTCTGACTTACTTCACTCTGTATGACAGTCTCTAGATCCATCCACGTCTCAACAAATGACTCAACTTCGTTCCTTTTTATGGCTGAGTAATATTCCATTGTATATATGTACCACTTCTTCTTTATCCATTCGTCTGTCGATGGGCATTTAGGTTGCTTCCATGACCTGGCTATTGTAAATAGTGCTGCAGTGAACACTGGGGTGCACGTGTCTTTTTGAATTATGGTTTTCTCTGGGTATATACCCAGTAGCAGGATTGCTGGATCATATGGTAATTCTATTTTTAGTTTTTTAAGGAACCTCCATACTGTTCTCCATAGTGGCTGTTATCAATTTACATTCCCACTAACAGTGCAAGAGGGTTCCCTTTTCTCCACACCCTCTCCAGCATTTGTTGTTTGTAGATTTCCTGATGATGCACATTCTACCTGGTGTGGGGTGATACCTCATTGTAGTTTTGATTTGCGTTTCTCTAATAATGAGTGATGTTGAGCAGCTTTTCATGTGCTTCTTGGCCATCTGTATGTCTTCTCTGGAGAAATGTCTATTTAGGTCTTCTGCCCATTTTTGGATTGGGTTGTTTGTTTCTTTAATGTTGAGGTGCATGAGCTGTTTATATATTTTGAAGATTAATCCTTTGTCCATTGATTCGTCTGCAAATATTTTCTCCCATTCTGAGGGTTGTCTTTTTGTCTTGTTTATGGTATCCTTTGCTGTGCAAAAGCTTTGAAGTTTCATTAGGTCCCATTTGTTTATTTTTGTTTTTATTTCCATTACTCTAGTAGGTGGATCAAAAAAGACCTTGCTGTGATTTATGTCATAGAGGGTTCTTCCTGTGTTTTCCTCTAAGAGTTTTATAGTGTCTGGTGTCACATTTAGGTCTCGAATCCATTTTGAGTTTATTTTTGTGCATGGTGTTAGGGAGTGTTCTAATTTCATTCTTTTACATGTAGCTGTCCAGTTTTCCCAGCACCACTTATTGAAGAAACTGCCTTTTCTCTGTTGTGTATCTTTGCCTCCTTTGTCATCGATTAATTGACCATAGGTGCATTGGTTAATCTCTGGGCATTCTATCTTATTCCGTTGATCTATGTTTCTGTTTTTGTGCCAGTACTGTATTGTCTTGATTACTGCAGCTTTGTAGTATAGTCTGAAGTAAGGGAGTCTGATTCCTCCAGCTCCGTTTTTTTCCCTCAAGACTGCTTTGGTTATTCAGAGCCTTTTGTGTCTCCATACAAATTTTAAGATGATTTGTTCTAGTTCCGTAAAAAATGTCATTGGTAATTTGATGGGGATTGCATTGAATCTGTAGTTTGCTTTGGGTAGTAAAGGCATTTTCACAATATTGATTCTTCCAATCCAAGAACATGATATATCTCTCCATCTGTTGATATCACCTTTAATTTCTTTCATCAGTGTCTTACAGTTTTCTGCATACAGGTCTTTGCTATCCTTAGGTAGGTTTATTCCTAGGTATTTTATTGTTTTTGTTGCAATGGTAAATGGGAGTGTTTCCATAATTTCTGTTTCAGATTTTTCATCATTAGTGTATAGGAATGCAAGAGATTTCTGTGCATTAATTTTGTATCCTGCAGCTTTACCAAATTCATTGATTAGTTCTAGTAGTTTTCTGGTGGCATTTTTAGAATTCTCTATGTATAATATCGTGTCATCTACAAACAGTGACAGTTTTACTTTTTCTATTCCAGTTTCTATTCCTTTTATTTCTTTTTCTTCTCTGGTTGCCGTGGCTAGGACTTCCAAAAGTATGTTGAATAATAGTGGTGAGAATGGACATCCGTGTCTCTTTCCTGACCTTAGAGGAAATGCTTTCAGTTTTTCAGCACTGAGAATGATGTTTGCTGTGGGTTTGTAATACGTGGCATTTATTATGTTGAGGTATGTTCCCTCTATACCCACTTTCTGGAGAGTTTTTCCATAAATGGGTGTTGAATTTTGTCAAAAGCTTTTTCTGCATCTATTGAGGTGATCATATGGATTTTAGTCTTCACTTCGTTAATATGGTGTATCACATTGATTGATTTGCATATATTGAAGAATCCTTGCATCCCTGGGATAAATCCCACTTGATCGTGGTGTATGATCCTTTTAACGTGTTGTCGGATTCTGTTTGCTAGTATTTTGTTGAGCATTTTTGCATCTATATTCATCAGTGATATTGGTCTGTAATTTTCTTTTTTTTCTTTTTTTAACATCTTTATTGGAGTATAATTGCTTTACAACGGTGTGTTAGTTTCTGTTTTATAACAAAGTGAATCAGTTATACATATACATATGTTTCCATATCTCTTCCCTGTTGCGTCTCCCTCCATTCCACCCTCCCTATGCCACCCCTCTAGGTGGTCACAAAGCACCGAGCTGATCTCCCTGTGCTATGTGGCTGCTTCCCACTAGCTATCTATTTTACATTTGCTAGTGTATATATGTCCATGCCACTCTCTCACTTTGTCAGAGCTTACTCTTACCCCTCCCCATATCCTGAAGTCCATTCTCTAATAGTTCTCTGTCTTTATTCCCATCTTGCCCCTGGTTCTTCATGACCATTTTTTCTTTTTCCCTTAGATTCCATATATATGTGTTAGCATGCAGTATTTGTTTTTCTCTTTCTGACTTACTTCACTCTGTATGACAGACTCTAGGTCCATCCACCTCACTACAAATAACTCAGTTTCAATCGTTTGTATGCCTGAGTAATATTCCATTGGATATATGTGCCACATCTTCTTTATCCATTCATCTGTTGATGGACACTTAGGTTGCTTCGGTGTCCTAGGTATTGTAAATAGAGCTGCAATGAACATTTTGGTCCATGACTCTTTTTGAATTATGGTTTTCTCAGGGTATATTCCCAGTAGTGGGATTGCTGGGTCGTATGGTAGTTCTATTTTTAGTTTTTTAAGGAACTTCCATACTGTTCTTTATAGTGGCTGTATGGATTTACATTCCCACCAACAGTGCAAGAGGGTTCCCTTTTCTCCACATCCTCTCCAGCATTTACTGTTTCTAGAATTTTTGATGATGGCCATTCTGACCGATATGAGATGCTATCTAATTGTAGTTTTGATTTGCGTGTCTCTAATGATTAATGATGTTGAGCATTCTTTCATGTGTTTGTTGGCAATCTGTAAATCTTCTTTAGATAAATGTCTGTTTAGGTCTTCAACCCATTTTTGGATTGGGTTGTTTGTTTTTTGATATTGAGCTGCATGAGCTGCTTGTAAATTTTGGAGATTAATCCTTTGTCAGTTGCTTCATTGGCAAATATTTTCTCCCATTCTGAGGGTTCTCGTTTGGTCTTGTTTATGGTTCCCTTTGCTGTGCAAAAGCCTTTAAGTTGCATTAGGCCCCATTTGTTGATTTTTGTTTTTATTTCCATTACTCTAGGAGGTGGGTCAAAAGGATCTTGCTGTGATTTATGTCATAGAGTGTTCTGCCTATGTTTTCCTCTAAGAGTTTGATAGTGTCTGGCCTTACATTTAGGTCTTTAATACCTTTTGAGTTTATTTTTGTGTATGGTGTTAGGGAGTGTTCTAATTTCATAGTTTTACATGTATCTGTCCGGTTTCCCAGCACCAATTATTGAAGAGGCTGTCTTTTCTCCGCTGTGTATTCTTGCCTCCTTTATCAAAGATAAGGCGACTGTATGTGTGTGGGTTTATCTCTGGGCTTTCTATCCTGTTCCATTGATCTATATTTCTGTTTTTGTGCCAGTAGCATACTGTCTTGATTACTGTAGCTTTGTAGGATAGTCTGAAGTCAGGGAGCCTGATTCCTCCAGCTCCATTTTTCTTTCTCAAGATTGCTTTGGCTATTCAGGGTCTTTTGTGTTTCCATACAAATTGTGAAATTTTTTGTTCTAGTTCTGTGAAAAATGCCATTGGTAGTTTGATAGGGATTGCATTGAATCTGTAGATTGCTTTGGGTAGTAAAGGCATTTTCACAATGTTGATTCTTCCAATCCAAGAATATGGTATATCTCTCCATCTATTGTATCACCTTTAAACTTTTTCATCAGTGTCTTATAATTTTCTGCATACAGGTCTTTTATCTCCTTAGGTAGGTGTATTCCTAGATATTTTACTCTTTTTGTTGCAGTGGTAAATGGGAGTGTTTTCTTAATATCACTTTCAGATATTTTATCATTAGTGTATAGGAATGCCAGAGATTTCTGTGCATTAATTTTGTGTAGTGCTACTTAACCAAATTCCTTGATTAGCTCTGGTTGTTTTCTGGTTGCATCTTTAGGATTCTGTATGTATAGTATCATGTCATCTGCAAACAGTGACAGCTTTACTTCTTCTTTTCCAATTTGGATTCCTTTTATTTCTTTTTCTTCTCTGATTGATGGGGCTAAAACTTCCAAAACTATGTTGAATAAGAGTGGTGAGAGTGGGCAACCTTGTCTTGTTCCTGAGCTTAGTGGAAATGGTTTCAGTTTTAAACCATTGAGGATGATGTTGTCTGTGGGTTTGTCATATATGGCCTTTATTATGTTGAGGAAAGTTCCCTCTATGCCTACTTTCTTCAGGGTTTTTATCATAAATGGGTGTTGAATTTTGTCGAAAGCTTTCTCTGCATCTATTGAGATTATCATATGGTTGCTCTCCTTCAATTTGTTAATATGGTTTATCACATTGATTGATTTCCATATATTGAAGAATCCTTGCATTCCTGAAATAAACCCCACTTGATCGTGGTGTATGATCCTTTTAATGTGTTGTTGGATTCTGTTTGCTAGTATTTTGTTGAGGATTTTTGCATCTATGTTCATCAGTGATATTGGCCTTTAGTTTTCTTTCTCTTTGACATCTTTGTCTGGTTTTGGTAGGGTGATGGTGGCCTCATAGAATGAGTTTGGGAGTGTTCCTCCCTCTGCTACATTTTGGAAGTGTTTGAGAAGGACAGGTGTTAGCTCTTCTCTAAATGTTTGATAGAATTCGCCTGTGAAGCCATCTGGACCTGGGCTTTTGTTTGTTGGAAGATTTTTAATCACAGTTTCAATTTCAGTGCTTGTGGTTGGTCTGTGCATATTTCCTATTTCTTCCTGGTTCAGTCTCGGCATGTTGTGCATTTCTAAGAATTTGTCCATTTCTTCCAGGTTGTCCATTTTTTCGGCATAGATTTGCTTGTAGTAGTCTCTCATGATCCTTTGCATTTCTGCAGTGTCAGTTGTTACTTCTCCTTTTTCATTTCTAATTCTATTGATTTGAGTCTTCTCCCTTTTTATCCTGATGAATCCAGGGAATGGTTTATCCATTTGGTTTATCTTCTTAAAAAACCAGCTTTTAGTTTTTTTGATATTTGCTTTCGTTTCCTTCATTTCTTTTTCATTTATTTCTGATCTGATCTTCATGATTTCTTTCCTTCTGCTAACTTTGGGCTTTTTTTGTTCTCCTTTCTCAATTGCTTTAGGTGCAAGGTTAGGTTGTTTATTTGAGATGTTTCCTGTTTCTTAAGGTAGGATTGTATTGCTATAAATTTCCCTCTTAGAACTGCTTTTGCTGCATCCCATAGGTTTTGTGTCGTCGTGTCTTCATTATCATTTGTTTTTAGGTATTTTTTGATTTCCTCTTTGATTTCTTCAGTGATCACTTGGTTATTAAGTAGTGTATTGTTTAGCCTCCATGTGTGTGTATTTTTTACTGATCTTTTCCTGTAATTGATATCTAGTCTCATAGCATTGTGGTCAGAAAAGATAGTTGATACGATTTCAATTTTCTTAAATTTACCAGGGCTTGATTTGTGACCCAATATATGCTCTACCCTGGAGAATGTTCCATGAGCACTTGAGAAGAATGTGTATTCTGTTGTTTTTGGATGGAATGTCCTGTAAATATCAATTGAGTCCATCTTGTTCAATGTATCATTTAAAGCTTTTGTTTCTTATTTATTTTCTTTTTGGATGATGTTTCCATTGTTGAAGGTGGGGTGTTAAAGTCCCCTACTATGATTGTCAATTTTACTGTCGATTTCTCCTTTTATGGCTGTTAGCCGTTGCCGTATGTATTGAGGTGCTCCTATGTTGGGTGCATATATATTTATAATTTTTATATCTTTTTCTTGCATTGATCCCTTGATCATTATGTAGTGTCCTTCCTTGTCTCTTGTAACATTCTATTTCCAAGATTGTTCATCTTTGCTATCATTATTCTGAATTCTTTTTCAGGTAGACTGCCTATTTCCTCTTCATTCCCAAAGTCCACTGCCTCAATTTTGGGTGATTCATTGTCTGTTCAGGTGTTCCAGAGATACAGGGTACATCAAGTTGATTGTGGAGGTTTAATCTGCTGCTTCTGAGGCTGCAAGGAAAAAATTCCTTTTCTCTTCTTTGTTTGCACAGCTCCTGGAGCTCAGCTTCAGATTTGGCCCTGCCTCTGCATATAGGTTGCCCTCTGGTGTCGACAGGAGGGGGTTAAAGGGGAACTACCATACGACCCAGCAATCCCACTACTGGGCATATACCCTGAGAAAACTATAATTCAGAAAGAGTCATGTAGCAAAATGTTCATTGCAGCTCTATTTACAATAGCCAGGAGATGGAAGCAACCTAAGTGTCCATCATCAGATGAATGGATAAAGAAGTTGTGGCACATATATACAGTGGAATATTACTCAGCCATAAAAAGAAACAAAATTGAGCTATTTGTAATGAGGTGGATGGACCTAGATAGAGTCTGTCATACAGAGTGAAGTCAGAAAGAGAAAAACAAATAATGTATGCTAACACATATATATGGAATTTAAGAAAAAAAAAAGGTCATGAAGAACCTAGGGGTAAGACAGGAATAAAGACACACACCTACTAGAGAATGGACTTGAGGATACGGGGAGGGGCAAGGGTAAGCTCTGACAAAGTGAGAGAGTGGCATGGGCATATATACACTACCAAACGTAAAATAGATAGCTAGTGGGAAGCAGCCTCATGGCACAGGGAGATCAGCTCAGTGCTTTGTGACCACCTGGATGGGTGGGATAGGGAGGGTGGGAGGGAGGGAGATGCAAGAGGGAAGAGATATGGGAACATATGTATATGTATAACTGATTCACTTTGTTATAAAGCAGAAACTAACACACCATTGTAAAGCAATTGTACGCCAATAAAGATGTTAAAAAAAAAAAAAGAGGAGTGGCTGATTCGCGGGCTCTGCCTCCTCAGGCTGCGGGGAGGGAGGTGTATAGAAGGCGGGGTGAGCCTGTGGAGGCAGAGGCCCGAGTGACATTGCAACAGCCTGAGGTGTGTTTTATGTTCTCCTGGGGAAGTTTTCCCTGGATCACAGGACGCTGGCAGTGGTGGGCTGCATAGGCTTCTTGGAGGGGAGCTGTGGATAGTGATCTGTGCTTGCACACAGGAGTTTTGGTGGCTTCAGGAGCAGCGTTAGCAGTTCATGCCCATCTCTGTTGTCTGCGGTGGTTGCCTGCGGTTTGTGCCCATCTCTGAAGCTCTTTTAAGCAGTGTTCTGAATCTCCTCTCCTCGCGCACCCTGAAACAATGGTCTCTTGCCTCTTAGGCAGTTCCAGACCTTTTCCCGGACTCCCTCCCTGCTAGCTGTGGCGCACTAGCCCCATTCAGGCTGTGTTCCCTCAGCCAACCCCAGTCCTCTCCCTGGGATCTGACCCACCGGAGCCTCTGCTCCTAGTCCCCACCCACCCTGGCGGGTGAGTAGAGAAGCATGTCAGGCTGGTGAGTGCTGGTTGGCACCGATCCTCTGTGCGGGGATCACTCTGGTTTGTCCTCTGCACCCCTGTTGCTGCGCTCTCCTCTGTGGCTCCGAAGCGTCCTCCCCACCCACCCACATCCCGTCTCCGCCAGTGAAGGGGCTTCCTAGTGTGTGGAAACTTTTCCTCCTTCACAGCTCCCTCCCAGAGGTGCAGGTCCCGTCCCTATTCTATTGTCTTTTTTTTTCTTTTTTCTGTTTGCCCTACCCAGGTACGTGGGGAGTTTCTTGCCTTTTTGGAAGTCTGAGGTCTTCTGCCAGCATTCAATAGCTGTTCTGTAGGAGTTGTTCCACATGTAGATGTATTTTCGATGTATTTGTGGGGAGGAAGGTGATCTCCACGTCTTACTCCTCTGACATCTTGAAGATGTCTCCCTATTATCTGAATGCCTCTTTGAAGTGGATGCTTTGGCAATCAGAGCTTAAGTCAGGCACTTGCATTACAAAAAGTCAACCTTCAGGGTTTACACTACAAAGTAGCAAATGGGGAAAGCAAGAATCTAAGTTTTGGAGATGAAAGAGAGAGGGTGTGTTCACTCAAGGTGCTCATAGAGAAGGCAGAGCATCTCCCTCTGATGTAAGATTGGTCACTTACCCAAATGTGTAGGGATGGATAATGCCAGGGTCCTCAAAGGCACTAGAGATGTAGCCAGACCCCTAACTGAATGAGTTCTTGCATTCATAGCAGAGTTTCAGCTGGCCAGGCCTGGTAGCACCACTGTCCTCAATACCACAGACCAGGTAGTTACACCTATCTGGATGTGCCTTTGGAGTTGGACAATATGTGGATTCCTGCCCTGTTTGTGTGTTCCTCCAGATGACCTTTGAGATGAGTCATGAGACCCTGTACTTGGCAGTGAAGCTGGTAGATCACTACCTTATGGAGGTAATATGCAAGAGGGACAAGCTACAACTCCTTGGTTCCACTGCTTTTCTGATTGCAGCAAAATTTGAGGTGAGCCTGAGTCCATAGGACCTGGAGAAAACTAATCAATCGGTTTCTATCCAAGCCAGATATATATGTATGTATGTATGTATGTGCATTTACATATGTATGTATATGTGTGTATGCATGCATGTGTGTGATGTGTATGTATATATTATATACATGTATATACATATATATATACACATGTGTGTACATTCGCATGTGTATATTTGTGTGTGTATACAATTACATACATGCACACAAATAACTTTTCCTACCGATTTTTTGTCTTCCTAAGCAGGGAAACTGGTGTTGGGTGCAAATGGTGGTGTATTTATTTCCTGGCATCAACAAAATTCTCCCTTTTCCTCTTTGAAGATGTGTGTAGGTGGACATATTACTAGTTAAATGGATTGTTCTTTTTAAAGCTTCCTTCTGGACCATAATTTTCTGTCCCCACCCCGTTTTCTTCTTCCAGCAACTCCACCTCTGTCTAGTGGAGTCTTGAATTGCTTATATAAGGAAGCATTTCCAAATCTAGGTGCTGGAGACATTTAAGAGAAAATGGCCTTGTGTAGATGGTAGTGAGTCCAAGTAAATTAGTTATTTTTGAAGTAGCAGTATAAAAGCAAGTAGCTGGCCTTTGCTTCATAACCATATCCATCTAACTACTTTATCTGAGTCTTTCCTCTTCCTTAGATGCTAAATGTTCTTGTTCTACTCTCATTTTTCCTTCAGATAGGCTAATAGTATAAAACCTTAGGGTTTAGGAACAGAGAAGTAGCAACTTTTATGAGTACAAAAACCTTTAGAACTGTGGATTTGTCTTTGTGTTCCCTACTCAGCTCTATCCCTAACTAGCTTTCTGTTTCCCTTCTTCATTCTCTCCTTTACTCACTAGCTCCTACCTCGATCAGTACCTCCCTCTCTAACTCCACCCCTCCTTTGCTCCTTACTTGCCTCCCTCTCTCGCCACTTCCGGCCCTCCACTTCCGGCCCTCACTGCACTTCCACCCTCTCTTCACTTCTGCTCTCTCTCCACTTCTGCCCTTGCTCCACTTCCACCCTCGCTCCACTTCTGCCCTTTTCCACTTCTGCCCTTGCTCAGTAGCTCCCTTCTTCCCTCCAACCTTCTTTCAATCCCTTCCTTGATCCCTCAATCCCTGTTTTGTACACTTGCTCACTCCATGCTGGGCCCCTCCCTCCATCCCACCCACCCACTCTCTGTTGCTCTTTCTAACTCTCCTTTTCTCTATCCTTCTCTTGCTCACTCCTTCCCCTCCTCACTTGATCCCTCCTTCCATGACCCTCTCCCTTCCACCCTGGTTCTATCCCTCACTCCTCCATGCCTTCCCACCCACCTACCCACCCCATCACGCCTTCCCTCCTACTCCACCCTCCTCTCTTCCACCCTCCCTCCCTTCCTCCCTTCCTGTCCCTTTCCTTTGTTCACTCTCTTCTCTCCTTCCCTAGCTAATGCTCTTCCCTCTGTCACATCCTCTCTCCCTTCCTCCTCCTTCCCTCTCCTCCCTGTTGCTTATCTAGTGTGTGCTCCCCTCCCTCCTCCTTTGCTTCCTCCTCCCCTCCTCCCTCACCCTTCCTCTTCTGCTGGTTCCTTCTCTCCCCTCCCTGCTTGCTCCTTCCCTCTGTATCTCCCATCCTTGCTCCATGGTACTCTGGCACCATGACTCCCCCCACCTTAACTTCCTCACACCCTCCTTCCCTGTTTCCTTCCTTTGTCCTCCTTCTCTCTCTTCTTCCTCCCTCCCTCCCTCCCTCCCTCCCTCCCTCCCTCCCTCCCTCCCTCGTTCTCCCCATTTCCCTCTCTGGCTCACTTCCTTCCCTACTGTCTTGCTCCCTGGTTCCCTTGCTCCCCCTCACTCCCTGCTCCCTCTCTGCTCAGCTCCCTCTCACTTCCGTGGTCACTCCCTCCCACCCACTCATGCTTGTTCCCTTCCACCCTCTTTCCCTCCCTGGCTCCTTTTCTCCTTGGTTCTCTCCCTCCTTCCCATCCTCCCTCCCTCCTGATTGCCCTTGCTCCCTAGCCTCCTCCTTCCCTTTCTTCCTCTTTCCCTTCCTCCTCCCTCACTCTCTCCCTTGTTCCCTGCTTCCCTCTCTAGCTCATTTCCTTCCCTGCTCACTGGCTTCCTGGTTCATTCCCTTGCTCCCCTTCCTTTCTCTTTTCACGTCTCTCCCTTTCTCCTCCTCCCTCCACCTACCTAGGGATGTACTTGTGGCTTAAGCAAGTGCTCCCTGTCTCAGCCTCAAGGGGGTTAAAAAAGCAGCTGGGGGTTCCTGGACAACCAAGAGCAGGAGGGAGAAGGAGTGTGCAAGGTGCTCTCGTTAGCAAATTTTGGAACAAGGAGCACCCCTCTTCTGGTTATCAGGACAAAGGACCTCCACTAAGTTTTTGGAGCAGGGGTGTCTTCCCCTCACAGGATTGAGAAGTACAGAAAGACTTTTGCAAGGGGAGGTATGGAGATGATATGAGAAGAGAAGAAAGGAAGGAGCCACTGGTGAGTAGAGCAGTAGAAGGGAGAGTTTCTTGTCCTGGTCTTGTCACTAGGTTGCTGTGTGACCTTGAGCAAGTTACTTCCTCTCTCTGGGCCTCAATTTCCCTGTCTGCAAACCCAGAGGGTTGGTCCAGTTTGTGATCTGAAAATAAAGGTGTGAGAAGAAGGCTGGGGTGGGCAGTGAGGTGCAGCTAGAGAAAAGATTCAGGGGTCTTCCCGCCTCCTAGTCCTTTCCCCCAAACTAAGGTTCAACCTGCAGAGGGCAGGACATGGAAAGGTGCCCCAGATTGTGGAGGGGGGGTTTCTTCTCACCCTTGGCTTGGCTTGGACCTTCCCAGTCTAGCCCCCTTGCACATCTCCCATCCCTTAGTCTTCAGTCTCTGCTTAGGTTCCCTCTGTGCCTATCTCTCTCTGTCTCTCACTGCCTATTACCCCGGCAGTGCCCCCTCCCAAACATCTTTATTCATTCCTTAGACAAGAAAACAAAGTGCGGGCTTATTTTCCGTCTCTAGCTCCCTTCCTGTGGTCTCCTTCCCTCTGTTCCCCCAAGAGTAGGCCTTAGATTTCCCATTTCTGGCTCTCTCTCATTAGAAGAGAGATCATTGCTTCCAGTCCCTGTGCCATATTATGCCGCTTCCAGTGCTATAAGAATCTACCACAAGAGGCCCTATCCTCTCTCCTCCTATCTCTGATTTTTTTTTTTCAGATGTACTACTCAAAAACCAGAAGCTGGCTCTCAGAGCTACCCTGAAGGTTCATGCCAGGGAATGTTATTACCTCCTATCCTTCACCCCTCTCCTCCCCTGCCTTTCATCTCCAAGCAGAGAGGAGTGGGCTGTCTTTGCCTGGTTGTGACTGCCTCTCCTCTCCACCCATAGGAGCCCAGCCCACCTTGTGTGGATGACTTCCTGTACATCTGTGATGATATTTATAAGCGAGATGAGATGCTCGCCATGGAAATCAGCATCCTAAAAACCCTCAAATTTGATATCAACATTCCCATCGCCTATCATTTTCTGCGCAGATATGCTAAGGTAAGACAGGGCAGGTACATCTTCATTTTACCACTGCTGGGTTAGTCCCCTCCATTCCCAGAGTGGCTGCTTGAGTGGTAGGAAAAGGGAAAGGGACAACTGGGGACAGGGGAATTTCTTCTTCAGTCCACCCTCCTAGATTGGCAATCTTTATGGAGTGTGGGGGGAAGAGAATTGCATATTTCCATGGTATGCCTATAAAGTTTTGAGGTGAGGGCAGAGTAGGGGAGGGGAAGAAGATTCTTCGATCAGGAAGGGACACTTGGGAAGTTTAGGGGAGATGCTGTCAAAGTTCTCTTCCTTCACCTGAATATTGGTTACAGGGGAAGTCACTTTGTATTATACAAGTGTGTCTTGTTGTAGGATTTGTGTGTGTGTGTGCATGTGTGTATACACACACACACACATATATTCAAACAAGAAAAGGGAAGGAGTTCTTTTGGAGCATGAAATACCTCCTAGTCTGGAACCCAGTGAAAAGTCAACAGTTGGAGGCCTTCGGCTCTCCAAAGGATGGCATGTACAGAAAGGGGAGGTGGAGGGTACCACAATCACACTTGATAATTTGGTTTAAAACCCTGAAAATGGCAAATACCATTGCCAATTTCATAATCCCCCCTCCTAAAGATTCTGTGCTTTGGGGGCAGGGTCCTTAGTGTGAGTCATGTTGGCAAAAGAGGTACATTGTTCAGGCAGAGAGCCATTTAGGCCCAAGGTGGGATAACAGGAGTGAGTGAGTGCAGGGGGTTTTCTGCTTGGTGCCAGTGTTCTGAATTGATTGCTGAGCCAGTCTTCTTCCTGCCTTTAGTGTGTCCATGCCAGCATGAAGACACTGACCTTATCCCGCTTCATCTGTGAAATGACCCTGCAGGAATACGACTATGTCCAGGAGAGGGCTTCCAAGCTAGCTGCTGGCTCCTTCCTCCTGGCCCTCTACATGAAGAAGCTTGGACACTTGGTAAACATTTGTGGGCGGTGGGGAAGAAGGAGTAGGGATTTTAAAAAACATACTTATTTATTTATTTTATTTTTGGCTGCATCGGGTCTTAGTTGCAGGATGTGGGCTCTTCATGCAGTACGCGGGCTTCTCTTTAGTTGTGGCACATGGGCCCCAGAGTGTGTGGGCTCAGTAATTGCGGCGCATGGGCTTAGTTGCCCCGTGGCATGTGGGATCTTAGTTCCCTGCCCAGGGATCGAACCCCCGTCCCCTGCATTGGAAGGCAGATTCTTAACCAGTGGACCACCAGGAAAGTCCCAGGGATAAGGAGTTAAAAGCACAGGGTCAGCTCAGGAGGAAGGTGTAAACTAGGGCTGTGGGAAACTCTGTGACAAAACTGCTACATACCTGCCGTTATGAATCCTTTAACATCTTGACATCTTAGGGGCCTGGCTGCCTAAAGGGTTTCTAGAGCCATGGTTTTAAAGTATTTTATTTCACTTTTCTTCATCACAGTACCCTTTCTTCCAAAGACAGCTTACCTGAAAGCCCAGTATCACAAAACAGACTAATGTGAAATTATTCTGATTGCAGCAGGCGGTGGTGTGGACCCACTTCTTGCCTGACCCCATTCCACCCCTGCTCCTTGCAGCCCCCTCAGCAAGGTTGGCCCCCCAAGGGAGCTCATTGGAACAGGATTTGGAAAGCACTGACCCAGAGAACAGAGTAGTGAAAGTAACTGTCCATGTGTATAACAGGGGACTCAGATATACAATTGTGCTCTTCTCTGAGGAGGAAGGCCCCCACAGCCTCCTTCCCCAATACAAATAAAATGCATATTTGATACTTTCTCAATTTTATAAAAAATTGTGAATAAAAGTGACTTTAGAAAACTGTGAATTTTTACTGATGTATAACATGCAATCCAATAGAAAAAGTATGCTTGCAAATGAGCATACTCTTCCCAACCACTCCTAAGACCCTGCGGCCTAGAAATTCTAGCACCACTACTGATGGAGAAACCTCTGTGTGCTGAGGAAGAACCCTATAAACAGTTGTGTGAATTTGGACAAGGCACTGATATTTCTTGGGACAGAGAAAGCATTAAGTAAATGGCAGGGATGACAATGAGAAAGAATACGTAATAATAATGGCTAGCATTTATTGAGTGCTTAGACAGTGAACTAAACACTTTGTCTATTAACTCAATCTTCACAACAACCCTATGAGATCAGCACTATTATCCCTATTGTACAGATAAGAAATAACTTCCCATGTTTGGCTAATGAGAGGCAGAGCTAGGATTTGGGAACTAGGAGTCTGTTCAAAGAATATACCTACTCTATAATCAGAATGGATGTGGCCGTAGCCCCGGAGCCATGATCTTGGAGGCCCCATGCTGATCCAGGCTTTTACCCTTGGATCCTGGGGAAGGCTGGTAGGTCCTGAGGGAGGACAGTTGAGAGGCTCAGGGCAGCAAACTGCTTGCCAACCAGTATAAAAATATTTCAGTGTTTTAACACTTGGCATGGCTGTACCAGTGAGTATCAGCTAAGTGTCAGCCCTGATCTGAACCCAGGTAGTCTGGATCCATAGTCCTCTACACTATATATACTGCTATAGATGCGAAAGGCTTCACACAGGAGGTGACTTTTGAGTTGGGTCTTGAGAGATGAGTAGGAACCTTGAGAAGAGACATTCTAGGCAGAGGGAACAACAATTGAAAAGATGTGAAGGCAATAAGAAAACAGTGTGATGTATTCAGGGCAGAATAAGACATTTCCTATGGATAGAGCAGAGGACGTATGAGTAGGGAATGGTGAGAGGTGAGACCAGAATGGTAGAGTGTGGTCAGATTGTGAGAGGCCTTTGATGCCATGCTGAAAGATCCATTTTACACTAAGGCATTGCAAGTTTTTAAGGCAGGGGAGTGACATCTTCCTGTTTGTATGTTTTGGAAACAGTACTAGTATATAGCAGCACGGAAGGTATATTAGATGAGAAAGCGTATGTGAACGTATCAACACCAGTGAGTGGGCTTTTATAATAATCAATGTGAAGTGTTGGGGCAGTGAACAATTGAACAATGTGAACAATTGGGGCAGTGACAGTAGGGCTGTTAATCTTAATTAACACACCCAATATGATGTGTTAATCCCATGTGTTACTCCCCTGCTCAGCATGCCAGTGACTGCCCTTTGCCTGTGGCAGTGGTTTCCAAAGAGTATTCAGTAGAGCCCTGGGATTCCTGCAGAAGTATCTCAGGGGCCATGTAAAAGGTAAAGGGATCCAAATTGGTGGGCTTTTTAGTTCCCACCCCCAATTCCAGGTAAGATATTTGGGCTTCCAGGTAAGATATTTGGGAAAACATGAGTTCAGGGAAAATAATTTAAGACACTTTAAGAAAACCACTGCCTCACAGAATAATGAATTTTCTTTTCTCTACCTGTGGAACTCCCACTAGACTTTCAGTACCTATTGCAGATGTGCCCTCCTCTGCAAAGCTTTTTGTGACTTTCCGAGCCAAAATTCATGGGTCCTGCAGCTCTGTTCCTCCACTGTCCCGTGCTCCCTTCCATTGTAGCACTTCCCATATTTTGTAATTCTATGTGTGCATGTCTGTCTCCCCAACTAGACTACAGACTCCTCAAGAGCAGGAGCCTTAGTCATCTCTTAGTCATCTTTGTATTCCCAGCATCCTGTATGTGGCTTGGTAATATCCTAGCTAGCATTGTTTGGGTATGTGCTAGACTCTGTTCCGTGTGCTTTATGTCTATTAACTCATTTAAGCCTATTATATAATTACTGTAATCGTCCCTATTTGGCAGATTTGGAAACTGAGGCACCTAGAGGTTAAGTAACTGGCTCAAGGCCATGCTGTTAATGGAGCTGGAATTTGAACCCAGGCAGTTTGCCTCCAGAGCCTTTGCTCTTAAACACTCTGCTATATTCCTTTTGCCACATGATAGGCATCCTTAAAGTTGACTGAGAAAATGAATGCATGAAATGATAGCTGTTTGAGCCAGAGAGGAGGAACAGCCTTAAGTTCCTGCTGGCTATTTAGTTGGGACCTCAAGTTTGTTCTGAGGTTTGCCTGGCCATTGGCTCTTAACCTGAGAGTAAGTAACAAAGTCAGTCCTGTTCCTTAAATTCTTTGGTGGATTTCAGTTTAAATACCTATGGCTAGGGCTAATATCCAGCTGGTGCATATGGATATAGCCATATCACTAGCCTGCAGCTGGAACATAGTCTTCTAGGTAGTACCCTATGATTATTGGTCAGTGTCTGTGCTCTATGAGTCTTTGAATTGTTTGACTTTCTTCCCTGCCTGTACTATGGATAGGAAGTTTCGATTTGGGTATTGGAGACAGGAAGTATCTGCTTCCTGTTGTAAAATCACTGTCCATGTTGCTTCTTCCAGGCTCCTACCCTGGAGTATTACAGTGGCTACAAGACCTCTGATCTTCACCCCTTGGTCAGGCAGCTGAACATCCTGCTGACTTTGCGTCTGTGCAATAGGCTCAAGACTGTGCATTCCAAGTATTCCCACCAGTAAGTACCAAGCTCCAGTTGAGGCTGGGTTTGTGCTCAGTCATGGGGAGGCCCAGACTAACCTCACTTAAGGGAAAAGAAAGATTCAGGTACTTTTTACCTTACTTTCTGCTCCAGAGTTAAAGCAAGATAGGGAACCAAGGGCATATGTCCCACTTATTCCATGGAGCCTGCTTGCTTTGGGCTATTTTACACTGAGCAGACCCCTCTTCCTTTTGCAGGGTCTTCTTTGAAGTCACCAAAATCCCACCCTTGGACGTGTTGAAACTGGAGGAGATTTTGAACTGCTGCTAATTCTGAGGCTGAGGGTCTGGTACTCTGGCAGCAGCCACCGGGGCCAGGCAGGCGTGTAAATAAGCTGTATTTATTCTGTCCTTGAATTTGTCGTTTCATCACTTTTCTTCATTTTTACTGTTTGTCTATTCCCAAACTGATAATGTTGTAAATATTTGTGTTTTTTTATGAAAGAGAAGAAATTATTGTTGTATTTGATTAGAAATTTAATAAAAATTAATGGTTGTTGTTAACATGGCTCACTTCCCCCCTTATTGCTCAGGAGCCCCACACGTAGCCCTGTTTTTTTTCCTGCCTAGTAAAGGCTGTGCCTCAGGGTCTAGCTTATCCAATTTCCCTCTCTGTTTGGAGACTTTCTCTTCACAGGAAGAGGAATTGAGCTAGGTGTGAACTGATGAATGAGTCTGTAGAAGGAGGATCCTGGTGGTGGGAGGGGTAGTCCAAAGAGACCCCACTACCCGACAGGCCTCAGTGTTCAGATCTGGGGCAGCTGGAAGCGTGGGCCAATACCCTTTGGTCCCCATTTCAGGTTGCCAGCTTTCCTTGCTTCTTCCTAGATGATGAAAAGGTAGGGATAAGGATTTTCACTGAAATGTACCCCTACTTTTGTAGTAAGGTGTCTTTCTAGAGTCTAAATTTGAAAAAAACTTTGAGTGGTGCACTGAAGTCTCTTTTGGTCCTTCAGTAAAGAGGAGAAATTTCCACCTGTGAAATCAGCAAGATGTCCCATGAATGTAAGCATCAACCAGTTGCTCAATCCTTCATTCATAAAGCTTTAAGGAGGTTCTACTCTCTCTCTCTCTACCCTATCTTTGGGGTAATGTGTACTGGTACAGGTACTTCAGTTGTTAACAGAGGACTTGAACATCTTCTGTGCTGGTTGATGAAGAGCCACTGCCTCAATCTTGCCTCTAGGACCTCTGGGACCTCCCCACAATCTAGCAACTGAATCAAGTAATGTCTGTCATAGCAGGAGACCTCCAAGACTCTGTTCTAGTACTGTGGCTGGCAACTGTTGTGATTGCTCTGTGGCTGATTGTTATCACTTGTCAAATATTTTGAAAATTAGTCCTGGAGGTGGATATCTGGTGGGGGGGCAGTCACTGAAGACTCCCCAATTCTGACCCAAGAATCCCTATGCTAGTCTGGTCATATCTCCTTTTCTGAAGGGCTGGACACAGGAGGGAGAGCATGTCATGACCTTAGATGTCTTAGTGCTTTCTATTTTTAAAAAACGTTTTATTTTTTTTGTTTCCTCAAATTTTATTTTTTAAAAACTTTTATTGGAGTATAGTTGATTTACAATGTTATGTTAGTTTCAGTAAAGTGATTCAGTTATACATATACATATATGTATATGTTCTTTTTCAGATTCTTTACCCATATGGGTTATTACAGAATATTGAGTAGAGTTCCCTGTGCTATACAGTAGATTCTCATTGGTTATTTTGTATATAGTAGTGTGTGTATGTTAATCCAAAGCTCCTAGTTTATCCCTCCCCCCTCCATGTTTCCCTTTTGGTAACCATAAGTTTGTTTTCAAAATCTGTGAGTCTGTTTTAGTTTTTAATTGGAGTATAGTTGATTTACAATGTTGTGTTAGTTTCAGGTGTACAGCAAAGTGAATCAGTTATACATATACCCACTCTTTTTTATTTTTATTCTTATTTTTTTTGCGGTACGCGGGCCTCTCACTGTTGTGGCCTCTCCCGTTGCGGAGCACAGGCTCCGGACGCGCAGGCTCAGCGGCCATGGCTCACGGGCCCAGCTGCTCCGCGGCATGTGGGATCTTCCCGGACCGGGGCATGAACCCGTGTCCCCTGCATCGGCAGGCGGACTCTCAACCACTGCGCCACCAGGGAAGCCCCCCACTCTTTTTTAGATTCTTTTCCCATATAGGTCATTAAAGAGTATTGACTAGAGTTCCCTGTGCTATACAGCAGGTTCTTATTAGTTATCTATTTTATATACAGTAGTGTGTATATGTCAATCCCGATCTCCCAATTTTATCCTTCCCTCCCTTTCCCCCCTGGTAACCGTAAGTTTGTTTTCTACATCTATGCCTCTATTTCTGTTTTGTAAGTAAGTTCGTTTGTATTATTTTTTTGATTCCACATATAAACGATATCATATGGTATCTGTCTTTCTCTGTATGACTTTCTTAGTATGATAATCTCTCGGCCCATCCATGTTGCTGTAAATGGCATTATTTCATTTTTTTTTTTTTTTTTTTTGCAATACGTGGGCCTCTCACTGTTGTGGCCTCTCCCGTTGTGGAGCACAGGCTCTGGACGTGCAGGCGCAGCGACCATGGCTCACGGGCCCTGCCGCTCCGTGGCATGTAGGATCTTCCTGGACTGGGGCACGAACCCGTGTCCCCTGCATTGGCAGGCGGACTCTCAACCACTGCGCTCCCAGGGAAGCCCCATTCTTCTTATTTATTTAATTTTTTGGCTGTGTTGGGTCTTTGTTGCTGTGCACAGGCTTCCTCTAGTTACAGTGAGTGGGGGCTACTCTTCGTTGCAGTGTGTGGGCTTCTCATCGTGGTGGCTTCTCTTGTTGCGGAGCACGGGCTCTAGGCCCATGGGCTTCAGTCGTTGTAGCACGTGGGCTCAGTATTTCACTTAGTATGAGAATCTCTAGGTCCATCCACGTTGCTACAAATGGCATTATTTCGTTCATTTTTATGGCTCATTGTATATGTACCACATCTTCTTTATCCATTCATCTGTCGGTGGACATTTAGGTTGCTTCCATGTCTTGGCCATTGTAAATAGTGCTGCAGTGAACATTGGGGTGCATGTATCTCTTTGAAGTATGGTTTTCTCTGGATATATGCCCAGGAGTGGGATTGCTAGATCATATGGTAGTTCCATTATTAGTTTTTTAAGGAACCTCCATACTGTTCTCCATAGTGGCTGTACCAGTTTACATTCCTACCAACAGTGTAGGAGGGTTCCCTTTTTCCCACACCCTCTCCAGCATTTATTGTTTGTATACTTTTTGATGATGGCCATTCTGACCAGTGTGAGGTGATACCTCGTAGTTTTGATATGCATTTCTCTGATAATTAGTGATATTGAGCGTCGTTTCATGTGTTTGTTGGCCATCTGTGTATCTTCCTTGGAGAAGTGTCTATTTAGATCTTGTGTCCATTTTTTGATTAGGTTGTTTGTTTTTTTGACACAGAGCTGCATGAGCTGTTTGTATTTTTTGGAGATTAAACCCTTGTTGGTCGCTTTGTTTGCAAATAGTCTTAGTGCTTTCTTACCCATTGTGTCAATTTTCCATTCTCCCTCCCAACTTGCTTTGCCTTGATGACCAGATATCATTAGGTTCCCTCTTGCCCCATCCCACTGCCTTGCAGGATGACTAAAGGGTACAGCCACAGAGGTCCAAGCTGCTTGGCAGTGATTTAGCTGGTACAGCCAACTAAGTGTAAACATGCTAAAAGCACTAGGCTGGAAGCTGTCTTGCAAATCTCCAGCCTCACTAAAAGGAAGTGTCTTGTTTGTCCCTGCGTTTTAATTCTGGAGCTTCATCGGGGAAACAACTGGTTTATTTCCTCTCCTTTTTTCCAACTCCATTGTTCTTTAGAGGTGCTAGTGGAACCATCAATCATTTTTGTTATAATCATTGCACATGTCTCAAAATTTATTTTACACTCATCGCTACTTCAGAGTTAAGGTAACTATTAGATCTGGATCTTGTTGTTTAATGCCTTTCTAAAGAAGCACATCTATTTCTTTATCAAGAATTTGTGTTTATATTTTGATTCTTCTAGTTCAGTATAACTGGTTTTCTTTGTAACCTTATGGATTTTTAACAGTTTTATTGAGATATAATTCATATATCATACAATTCACCCACTTAAAGTGTACAATTCTATAGTTTTTCATATATTCACAGAGTTGTACATCTATCACCATGATCTAATTTTGGAACATTTACATCACCCCAAAAAGAAACCCCATACCCAGTTGCAGTCAGTCTCCATCCCCACCCTCCAACCCTAGACAGCTACTGATTTACTTTCTGTCTCTATAGATTTTTCTGTTCTGGACATTGCGTATAAATTAACTCTTACAATGTGTAACCTTTTGTGTTTAGCTTCTTCCACTTAGCATAATGTTTTCAGGGTTCATCCACATTGTAGCATGTGTCAGTATTTCATTTCCTTTCATTGCTGAAAAACATTCCATTGTATGGATATACCACATTTTGTTTATCCAGTCATCAGTTGATGGAAATGTGGATTTTTTCCACTTTTTGGCTATTATGAATAATTCTGCTTTGAACATTCATGTACAAGTTTTTGTGTAGACATGTGTTTTCATTTCTCTTGGGTATATACTGAAGAGGGAAATTGCTGGACCACTTTACATTACCACCAGCAGTGTATGAGGGTTCCAGTTTCTCCACATCCTCTGCAACATTCTTTATTATCTGTTATGGCAGTTCTAATGGGCATGAAGTGGTATCTTACTGTGGTTTTGATTCACATTTCCCTGATGGCTAATGATGTTGGACATTTTCTTTTCTTGTGCTTATTCACCATATATGTATCTTCTTTGGAGAGATGTCTGTTCAAATTATTCGCCCATTCTTAATTGGGTTATTTATTTCTTTATTATTGAGTGGTAAGAATTCTTTATATAATCTGGATCATATATATGATTTGCAAACATTTTCTCTGATTTTGTGGATTGTCTTTTCACATTCTTGATTGTGTTATTTGAAGCATAAAAGTTTTTAATTTTGATGAAGTTTAATTTATCTAAGAAACCATTACCTAGTTTAAGGTCATGAAGATTTATCCCCAATATTTCTTCTCGGAATTTTATAGTTTTAGCTCTTACATTTAGGTCTTAAATCTATTTTCAATTAATTTTTGTATACGATGTGATATAGGGGTCCAACTTCATTTTCTTGAATGTGGACATGTTACTGAATTGGTCGCCTGGACCCACGCCGGGGTCCTAGCCCAGGCCAAGTCCTGTTGTCTTGGCCAGGGAGGTTCTTTTTCCAATCCGATTCGCCAGTAATGAAACCGATGCTGAGACTGGAACAGCACAAGCTTTATTCAATAGCCAAAGAATGGGGAAGTGGGAACCTCATTTGCAAATCAGCTTCTCAACCCAATTTGGGTGGAGACACCATATATATAGGAGGGTTGATATAAAATGGAGGGAATTGGAAAGAGAGGGAGGAATATTCATGATTTATCTGAGAACAGAAGTGTGGTTTGGACCAGAACTGAGGCAACACTCCTTTTTAGTCCTTGTATGGACTTTTCTGATTGTTGTCATGGCAATTGTTAACTGTCAAGGCACTGGTGGGTGTGTCATTTAGCCTACTAATGTATTACAACGAGCACATCGTGAGGCTCAAGGCCTACTGGAAGTCAAATCTTCCACCATATTGGGCCTAGCTGGTTCTAACCAGTTCTTGTTTTTCTCTTTGCAGCTTCCTCCTGAAACTTAGGTAAGAGCACTTGGTTTACATTCAAGGAAGGGACAGGGGTATGATTCTGGGGCAACAGCCTTGGTAATATATCCAGTTGCCCCAGTACCATTTGTTGAAAAAACTATTCTTTCTCCACTTAATTATCTTGGCACCCTTGTTGAAGATTAATTGACTATAAATGTGAAAGCTTATTTCTGGACTCTCAATTCTCTTCCATTTACCTATATGTCTATCCTTATGCCAGTACCATAACATTTTGATTATTAGCTTTTTAGTAAGCTTTTTAGTAAGTTTTGAAATTGGGAAATGTGAGTTCTTCAACTTCATTCCTCTTTTCTTAAGATTGTTTTGGCTATTCTGGGTCCCTTGCATTTTTATATGAATTTTGGCATCAGCCTGTCAATTTCTGAAAAGAAAGTTGGGATTTTGGTAGAGATTGCATCAAATTTATTGGTCAGTTTGGGGAGAACTGCCATCTTAACCATATTAAGTCTTCTAATCTATGAAAATGTCTTTTGTGCTGGTCTCAACCTGTTCAAAACCAATGTTGTGGCTTGACTTGCCCTGTGGTTCTTATGATTGCAAGATCCCCCCAGCAATAACCGTCAGAAAAACTTTGAAGGAGACAAGTTTTTTGCTTACAGGTCCTGGAAAATACACAGCACACCTGGGGCCACACAGCAAGGTCAAGTGTTGGGGGAGAGAGAGACACACACAGAGACAGAAAGGGGAAGAGGGAGACAGAGAGACATACAGAGAGACAGAGAATGAGTGAGCAAGCCTAGCGGGCTGCTTTTATTGAAGGTGGGAAACTAGGGATTCTGGGGCTCACTCATTATTGGTGAATTGAAAATAGAAGAGGGGAATTTGAAGCTAGAGAAGAGAAAAAACAAGCAGCCCAAATGGTCAGTTATCGAAATCAAGCAAGATTGCTAAAACAAAGGAGTAGGAACTGGGGTGGGGGTGACTAGCAATGTGTTTTTTGAGGTAGCCATCTTTGAAGTGGGTGCCTCTTTGAAGTGATGTCTGGGCAATCAAAGCTTAAGTCAGACATTTGCATTACAAAAAAGAGAAAATCCAAATGTCAGGACTTATACTGCAACATGGTATGTCTTTCCATTTATTTAAGTATTTCTTTTCAACAATGTTCTATAGTTATCAGAGTGTAACTTTTATATGTCTATTGTTATATTTATCCCTAAGTATATATTTTTTAATGGAGCCATCAGTCTTGATCACTGTCAGTTCCTTTCTTACATATTTCAATTATGGCCTTGTAAGAGGGTGACCTTGTTAAGTCTCATCAATTTTACCTCCCAAATATTTCTTGAATTGCCATTTTCATCATAATCTCTATTATCACTGCCCAGGTTTGAGATCTCATCTATTGCCTAGATTACTAGAGTACTTTCCTAACTGGTCTCCCCATCTTCAATCTTGTTCCCTTCTACTTCACCCTCCATATAACCACCAGAGTGATTTATTTAAAATTTGATTCTAGATTACAGTTCTGGGTAAGATGGTTAAGTACTTGCTACTCTTTATCTGTCACTGAGCACAATCATAAACCTGGACAGAATTCATGGTACAGCTGTTTGAGAGTTCTGAAAAGTAAGTAGCTGCAGGAAGATTGAAGAAGGACACCAGCATTTGAGAAGCCAACAAACAAATGGTGAGTTTCCCACTCCCCCCACCCCATTCCCTGACCTGAACTTCATGCATTTGGAAACCTGGAAGTGAGTACTATACTACAGGCAGAGAACTCTAGGAGAAGCCCTCTAGTTCTTGCTTGAGAATGAGAGAAGGGGGGAATCCTCCATTTTTCCCTTTATTTCTCTTCTCTCACATCCCAACCCTCAGGCAATCATGCAGTGGCAGCAACAGTGGCAGCAGTGAGAGCCTTCAGGAACCAATACTCTTGGAGAGGGGAACCCTTAGTCTCTGATGGAGCTCTGGCCGCAAGAGAGCTGAGCCACACACTGTTGCTTTTTTATCTCCCTTTCCCCACTGCTTGTTTCCAGATGTGGCACAGCTGCAGAAGTGAACAATTTCCAACTGGAGGACTGAAAGGGAAGTCCCAGGAATTGAGCAGCACTGGGGAGACTGTGGAGAGGTAGGAGGAAAGTGACCCCATAATGTTTTTTGTTAATGACCTCCTAGATACCCACCACTAACCTGTGCCTATGTTGATCAGATCCGAATGAGCATACCAAAGAACTGAGATAACAGGCATCCATCTAGATTCCAGACTGACCACTTAGTCACACACAAACACACACACCAGACAGATCTGAATAACACTGCAAAAGCTTTGAAAACTGAGCTGACATTGAAGCATCAGCCCACGGAAGGCTGGTGGGAACGTGTGACCTGAACCTAATCAGATTGACTGCTAAAGCAAAAACGTAAATGTTTTCCATACAATTTAAGCAAGACTTAGAGTTTTATAATGTCATATTCAAAATGTCCAGGATATACTCCAGGTTTACCAGGCATACAAAGAACCACGATCATCTCAAGTTGCATGGCAAAAGGCAATCAATAGATATTAACAAGAGGATGCAGATGTTGCACTTATCTGACAAAGACTTTAAATCAGCTACTATTAAAAACTCAAATGAATGGCACAAACACTCTTGGAACAAATGTTAAAATACAGAGTCTAATTAGATAAATAGAAGATATAAAGAAGTAGAAACCAAGTGGAAACTCAGAATTGAAAAATACAATAACTGAAATTTTAAAAAACCTCATTGGATGGGCTTAATAGCAGAAGTGAGATGTCAGGAAAGAGTCAATAAACTTGAAGGTAGATAAATAGAAATTATATAATGTGAACAACAGAGAAAAAAAGATTAGAAAAAAAATAAACAGCGCCTTAGGGACACATGGGACAATGATAAAATGTCTATCAGTCATGCCACTGGAGATCCAGAAGGAAAGGAGAAAGAGGCAGTGCTGAAAAAAAGAAATCTTTGAAGAAATAATGGCTTGAAAAATTCCCAAGTTTGGTGAAAGACACCAACCTACAGATTCAAGAAAATGAGTAAATCCCTACCAGGATAAGCCAAAGGAAACCCATAGATAGATACATCATAAGAAAACCACTGAAAAATAAAGGTAAAAAAATCTTGAAAGCATTCAGAGAGAAATGATGCATTATGTATAGGGACACATTGATTTGAATGACTGTAGATTTCTTATCAGAAACTCTAGATCAGAAAGAAGCAACAAACAATTTTTCAGATGTTGAAAGATTTATCAATCCAGAGAATCCAGCAAAAAATACCCTTCAGGAATGAAGGTAAAATTTAAAACACGATCTTAGATAAAGGAAAACTAAGAAAATTCACAGCAAGCAGACCTGCTGAAAAAGAATTGCTAAAGGAATTTCTTCATACAGAAGTGAAATGATACCAGAAGGGAGAGTGGAACATTACAAATGATGGAAGAAGACAAAAATGGTAAAAATCTGCGTAAATATAATAGACTATTTTTCTTCTCCTGAGTTTTGATTGAAAGCGAATTACAGCATTTTCTGATGGGATTTTCAGTGTATGTAGATGTAATACATAAGGAAATGATAGCATAAAGTGGAGAGGGTAAAAGGCCCAAAATGCTGGAAAGGGTTTTACATTGCAAATAAAGTGGTAAAATATTGATTCTAAATAGACTGTGAAAAGTGTGTGTTTTGTAATCCCTAGAGCAACTACTAAAAACATTAGAGATGTCAAAGTGACAATAAATAAATTAAAATTGGTTACTAAAAAAGTTTAAATAATTCTAAAGAAGGCAGGAGAAGGGAAACAGGAATAATAATTCAGAGGAACCAAACAGAATATAAATAGTAAAATGGAAAACCTAAATCCAGTCATATCAATAATTATATTAAATGGTCTAAACACCAATGAAAAGACAAAAATTAAAATGGATTAAAAACACAACCCAACTGTATGTCACCTACAGAAACTCATTTCAAATATAATAGGTTGAGAGCAAAAGGAAAAAAATAACATTCAAAAATGAATGCGGAGGAGCTTCAAGATGGCAGAAGAGGGCTTCCTTGGTGGCGCAGTGGTTGAGAGTCCGCCTGCCGATGCAGGGGACATGGGTTTGTGCCCCAGTTTGGGAAGATAAAACATGCTGCAGAGAGGCTGGGCCTGTGAGCCATGGCCACTGAGCCTATGCATCTGGAGCCTGTGCATCTGGAGCCTGTATTACGCAACGGGAGAGGCCACAACAGTGAGAGGCCCACATACTGCAAAAAAAAAACACAAAACAAAAACAAAAAAACAAAAAAGATGGTGGAAGAGTAAGATGCAGAGATCAACTTCCTCCCCACAAATACATCAGAAATACATCTACATGTGGAACAACTACTACAGAACACCTACTGAATGCTGGCAGAAGACCTCAGACCTGCAAAAGGCAAGAAAATCCCCACGTACCTGGGTAGGGCAAAAGAAAAACAGACGAAAGAATAGGGACGGGACCTGTACCAGTGGGAGGGAGCTGTGAAGAAGGAAAGGTTTCCACACACTAGGAAGCCCCTCCGTGGGCGGGGACTGTGGGTGGCGGAGGGGGAAAGCTTCAGAGCCATGGAGGAGAGTGCAGCAACACGGGTGCAGAGGGCAAAATGGAGAGGTTCCCGCACAAAGGATCGGTGCCGACCAGCACTCACCAGCCCGAGAGGCTTGTCTGCACACCCGCTGGGTTGGGTGGAGGCTGAGAGCTGAGGCTTAGGCTTCAGAGGTCAGATCCCAGGGAGAGGACTGGGGTTGGCTGTGTGAACACAGCCTTAAGGGGGCTAGTGCACCACAGCTAGCTGGGAGGGAGTCCGGGAAAAAGTCTGCAGCTGCCGAAGAGCCAAGAGACTTTTTCTTGCCTCTTTGTTTCCTGGTGCGTGAGGAGAGGGGATTAAGAGCCCTGATTAAAGGAGCTCCAGAGACAGGCATGAGCTGCGGCTGACAGTATAAAATTACAGATCGGTATCGTCCATAAACATAGACTCAAGATCTTTAACAAATCCAATCCAGAAATAGTATGACTGAAACAAATGAAGTTCATCTTGGGAATGCAAACCTGGTTCAATATTTGAAAATAAGTCAATGTAATCAATCATATTAGCAGTTTAAAGAAGAAAAATATATCAATTGATATGAAAAAAGCATTCGACAAAATTCAGCATTCATCCATGATAAAAGTTATCAACAAACTAAGGATAGAAACTTTCTCAACCTGATAAAGGTTGTCTCCAAAGATCTACATATAACATCATGTTTAATGGTGAAAGACTGAATACTTTCCCCTTGCCTTAGAAACAAGGCAAGGATGTCTAATCTCACCAGTCCTATTCAACATTATACTAGAAGTTTTATCCAGTGCAGTGAGACAAGAAAAAGAAGTAAAAAGAATACAGATTTGAAAAGAATAAGTAAAACTGACTTCTTTTGGGCAGCTGACATAACCATATGTGTAGAAAATATCAAGGGATCTACAATAAAAAAGAGAAAAACTCCTAGAACTAACATGTTTGCTTAACAAAGTAACAGAACACAAAATCAACACATAAAAATCAATCCCATTTCTGTATCCTGACAATATACATACAAGGAAATTAAAACTTTAAAATACCATTTATAGTAGGTCCCCAAAATGAAATGCTTAGGTATAAATCTGATAAAACATCTACAAAATCTATGTGGCGGAAACTACAAAATGCTGATAAAAGAAATCATGCAAATTGAGAAACATGGTATTCATGGAATGGAAGTGTCAACTGAGTAAAGGTGTCACTTCTGAATTGGTCTGTAGATTGAACTCAATACCAGTCAAAATCCCAGCAGGATTTTTTTTTGTACATACAGACAAACTGATTCTCAAATTTCATGGGCAAATGAACTAGAATAGCTAAGACAATTTTGAAAAAGAATAAAGTTGAAAGAATCACACCATCCAATTTGAAAATTTGCTATAAAGCTTACAAAGTAATGAATATGGTGTGGTTATTGGGGAAGAGAGAGACAGAACAATGTAGCAGAGTAGAGAGTTCAGAATTAGACCCACACAATTATGGCTGTTTGATTTTTGAGAAAGGTGCAAAAAATTCAGTGATAAAAGCAGTCTTTTTTACTATAATACACGATGTTGGAACAGTTGGATATCCATATGCTAAAGAATGAACCTTCACCTAAACCTCATTCATTATACAAAAATTAACTCAAAGTGAGTCATAGATCTAAAATTAAAACATAAAGCTATAAAACCTTTAGAAATCAATGTAAAAGAAAATCTTTGTGACATAGGGTTAAATCGGGGTTTCTGAGCAGCAGCACCACTGACATTTTGGGCTTGATAATTCTTTGTCATGGAAACTTTGCTGTGCATTGTAGGATATACAGTAGCATCCCCAGCCTTTACCCATGAGAGACCAGTAACACCATGCCCCACAAGTCATGACAACCAAAAATGTATCCAGACATTGCCCAATGTTTCTGGGGACAAAGTGCCCCCTGGTTAAGAACCACTGAGTTGGAGAAAGAATTTTTAGATATAATGCAAAAAAGCACAGTCCACAGAAGAAAAAAAATGATGAATTGTTTTTTTATAAAAATGTAAAACTAGGGACTTCCCTGGTGGTCCAGTGGTTAAGACTCCACACTCCCAGTGCAGGGGGCATGTGTTTGATCCCTGTTTTGGGAACTAAGATCCTGCATGCTGCATGGCGTGGCCTAAAAAATAAATAAATAAAATGGAAAACTTTTCCTCTGAAAGATATTGTTGAGAGAATGAAAAGACAAACTATGGATTGGCAGAAGATATTTCTAAATCATATATCTGACAAAGAATTTGGATCCAGGATATTTAAAGAATTCTGAAAACTCAACAATAAGTAAATGAAAAACACAATTACAAAAGAGAGAAAAGAATTTGCAGCCATTTTACCAAAGAGGATTTAAGTATGACAAATAAGCACATAAAAAGATGTTCAACATCATTAGCTATTAGGGAAAAACTATGATGAGGTATCACTAAACACCTATTAGAATGGCTAAAATAAAAATTACTGAATTCCAAGAGCTGGTGAAGATGTGGAGCAAGTGGAACTTTCCAAGCATTGCTGGTTTGGATGCAAAATGGTACAGCCACTATGGAAAATAATTTGGAAGTTTCTTATCAAGTTAAACACGATTTTACCATATAATCCAGCAATCACACTCCTGGGTATTTATCCTAGAGAAGTGGATACAATAACCTGGATATGAATGTTCATAACAGCTTTATTCATAATTGCCAAAAACTGGAAACAACTTAAAGGTCCTTCAATGGCTAAATGGATAAACAAACTGGTAGATCAATACAATGGAATGCTATTCAGCAATAAACGGAACAAACTGTTGATCACAAAACAACAGAAGAACCTGAAAGGCATTATGCTGAGTTAAAGAAGCTTGCCTCAAAAGGTTACATATTCTATGACATTCATTCCTTAAACTATAAGGATGGAAAAATAGATCAGTGGTTAGAGGTAGGGTTAAGGTGTAGCTATAAAGGAATGATATAAAGGAGATTAATGGGATAGTGGAAACTTCTGTATCCTGGTATTGGTGGTGGTTACATGAATATCTACATGTGTTAAAATTCATTGAATTATACACCAAAAGAAAAAAAAGCAATTTTATCGTATGATAATTTAAAAAACAGACAAGTTCAATTCTGATGGTACTTTACTAGCTTTATAGGATGTAGTCTAAACTTCTTAGCAGGAATTACAGGGCCCACCCTGGTGGTAGCTCCTCAGAAATAGGGCTGTTTCTCTCATAAAGCATAAGAATGTTGTTTTTATGGAGGTAGACTGTGGTCCTGAAGGTCACAACTGTTTTGTCTCTAAGTAAGAGACAGTTTCTAGTATTGGAAAGTCGAGGATTTAGAATATCTGAGTTCTCACACTGGTGTAGCATTTTGTGGAATCCTGGTCTAGTACAGCCTCAGTTGCCTCCCTATTAAATGTGACAAATAACTGGTTCCCTCAGGGTCACTGTTAGTAGGGCAGAAATTGAACCACTTTCGATCCCAGGCCTAGCCAATGTTGCATCTGAACAGAACACTCCTTCCCACTTCAACCTTTATGGAAGGGAGAGGAGTATGTGATGTATGGCTTAGGGGAGCAGATTGTATTGTAGAAAGTTTTTCGAGGTACTTTTTGCATGTATGCATCTAGTTAGCAATCTGGGCTGTACTCTACCTCAGTTCACCTCCCCTGTAACTAATTCATTTCATTGGAATCTGGATCCTGCAGAGAGTTGGCTTCTAAAACAAATACAGTGGCAGGTATTCCCCCATAGGATTGTCCTGAGTTGTTTCAGGTTTTAGAACTTTTTGTAGCAGCCCTTTTAGTGTTATGATCACCCTGATGGAGAGTCTTGGTTTGTGCTGCTGCTGTTCCCCACCCCTCGCCACCTGCCATCCGTACATGCATGTGGCTTGTTTAGAGCTTGGATGACAACCCAAGCCCACTCCCCATTTCCACCACCATTCAACTCCTCCCATGCTGAGGTAAATGATGAGACACTGGTGTTGATTATATTTATCCATTTATTAAAATACTTTAAGAAGCAAAACTTTATTAACTTTGAAGACTGGTGTTCCATTTTGTGGGGAGGAGGAATAGGCACACTTTGTGGACCTTTCTCCTTTTTCCTGTTACCCCATAACTACCCCAGTTTCCTCCCCCAATCAGCCCCTGGCCCTGCTGCTTACTTGCAGAGGCCTCTGAGGGAACAAAACAAATAAACAAAAAAACAGATGAAAGATTAGCAGACAAGTAGACAAATGCAATTCCACAAACCATAAAGCCAATCAAGGTCCTTTACAGGATGGAATGGTGCTAATGGGTTTGGTTGTTTTGGTATTAGTTTCTACTTCTTATGAAACTAAAATTCTTCTACTTGTGTCCTGAGGGAAGATGACATTAACCCCAACTGTTTATTCTGATCAACTTTAACCTAATTTATTAAATTGAAAATGTCTTCCTTACTCTTCCCTCGCCCCTTTGGACACAACACAGGCCCTTTTCCGGTGAGGTGAATGATAGCTTCTGACCTCATGTAGTATTGACACCAAAAGCAGATGATGGCAGTCCACATCCACTGGCATTCTCCTTCCCCACTGTTCTTCTTGCTAGGAATTGCCCATTCAATCGGTCCCTCAGAAAGTGCTCCAAAGATGCAACCAAACCCCAGAACTTTGGCTCTTGATGTCAACTTTGAACATAATCGAGATGGATATTTGCTGTCTGGTCCCACCGCCTGAACAATTATATTACTGCAAGTAGTTAACCATGAAGTCCTGAAAGGAGCTTATGCTTCCAGAGGATGGGCCACCTCCCCTGAGAAAGAGATCACCACTTCTTGCTTTGTTTTCAAGCTAGTATGTGCAAGAACAGGTGCTCAGCAAAGCTGTCTTCCTTGTTTTGGGAAACAACTGATAACTAAGCAGTTTAGGAGGTAACCAAGGGATTTAGCAAGCCACACCTGCTCCTGGGCCTCATGCCCTATCAATTCTGCTCCATGAGTTGACTCCAGCCTCCAATCTTAGTGGTTTCATTCAATATCATTCTGATTCAGGGTGGGAGGATAGGGTGGGTGAAAGGGAATCCAGATGGTACAACAGAGCAAGAGTAGCATTACAACATACAAAGATGGATAGTAAGTCAGCAAAGTAAACACAAGAGATGGAGTACTATTACAGTTTACTGTCATTGGTGATAAAAATAATTACAAGACACAGCCCTGCTTAGGCACTGCCAAGTAAAAGCTACCCTCTCCCAGGACTTCCTTTTGTTTCCTTAAATTTGCTCATTTGGAAATTTTTCATTTTGAAAAAGGTTCTTCTGAAAAATATGCAACTTGGTTCCCAACTCTGTGAGTGAACGTGTGTGCAGCTGTTAATGTGTGCAGCCACGGAGGAGCCAAGTTGGGCTGCAACGGTGACCTTATTGATTTGATCTAATACCTCCTCCTGGGAAGAAAGAGTAATACGGAGAAAGCCAAAGACACAGCAACAGCACATTCCCCACTTAAATACATACAGTAAGTTAACATATTCTGATGCTTAAATAAGTTTTAAATGTTTTCTCTCAATGTTTTTCCATTAACTTTCTTCCCTAGTTGTAGAGCTAGGACATTTTTGTTTGTTTGGCACAGCAATCAGACGTCTGGGGACTATCCCCTTGTTAGTATTTTTCTCCTCACCCCTGCAGAGGTGGAACACAGGTGGCTGGTTTAAGTGGGCTAGGCTGGTGGAGTTCCAGAGTTGAGAACCAGTGCTTAGAGTTGGATTGTGCACCTCGATAAACCAGCAATTGGACTGAGTCAGGTAATTGAGCACGCTGTTTTTCTGAGAAGTAGGGAGAGGCCAGTTTCCTGGCTTTCTGTTGATAAATGGGAAGGGACACTTACTCAAAGGTATAAGTTGAGGGTGGGTGGGGATACAAGGCAGACATGAGAGAACCACTGGAGAAATACTGGAGTTTGATTAGATTTGCCTGACTGGGCACAGGCATTCAAAAAATGCTAATTGGGATCTGGAGCAATTTTGGCCTGGTTTGTTTTCATGAGAAATTTGGAAGAAGAACCATGGGAGAAGCAGAAGCTTTTAGTCTCCATTTTCCCAGGCCCATGTTCTTTCTGGTCACTTTGAATGTCCCTCTGTACTCAAGGGAAATGAGCAAGAAGGGAGATTCAAAAGTGATTTGGGGACTTAACCAACAGCCTGCCCAGAAGATGCAGGCCAAGATGGACCTTGTGGGGAAGGGCCTAGGCTGTGACTTGATTGTCAGGCAGTCCCTAGCTCAGACATCTGAGTCACAGAGCTCAAGGCCTGGTTGCTCCATATAGTGTTTATTGGGGAAGGGGACAGCACAGGTTGGGGCAGTTGCTGATGTAGAGTCCCGGACAGATAGAGCGAAAAAGGCAGCATGCCAGCTTAGCCCCCTTCTCTAGGGCATTGGTGTTTTTGTTCCCCTTTCTGTGGCCTGGCTCAGAATTTTAAGGGGGCATCAGAATCAGCTGGGCCATAGGTAGATCCCAGCCACTTCTAAGACACTGAAAATGCACCAAAAGATTAGAAGCTCCACCAAGAACTAGGGCAGTTGGTAGAGGCATATGTGTGTGTAGGGTAATGGGGGTGGAGGATGGGATCAGGGTGGGGAGGGATTCCTGGGTTAGCACAATAAATTATAGGGTCATTTAGAGGTCGAGTTGTATTTTCAGTTCTTAAAAATATATATATATATATATATATATATATATTTATATATATACATCTTTATATGTCTCTATACATAACTATACTGCAGCACAGCAGCAAAACATTTAGTTTAAAAATCCAGCAAGAATGCAGGCAAACACTCCATGGAGGCATGCAGGCTAGGATCAAGGCAGTAGGAGGGGAGCCTGTATGGTTGCCATAGGGGTGAGTTCCAACCAATGGGCCCACCCAGCCACCAGAGCACCACCTGGACATGTGCAAAGACATACATGCGCACATGGAAAAACAGAAAGGGTTTGCAGAGAGAGCAGTCACCACAAGAAAAGATTTCACATGGTCATTGTAAGAGGCAAGTGGACAAGCCCCCAGGACCTAGTTCTCATCTTAATAGGCCAACTAGGAGAGACCTTCTGAAGTCACAAGTTGCAATTGACAGGGATTGGGGGAGAAACACCACCAAGCCTGGCTGTCCTGACCCCACTCCTCATCTCCCTGAGAGTATTTCTTTC
The DNA here is from genome assembly GCF_005190385.1 of Monodon monoceros. Taxonomy (NCBI): domain Eukaryota; kingdom Metazoa; phylum Chordata; class Mammalia; order Artiodactyla; family Monodontidae; genus Monodon; species Monodon monoceros. The sequence continues at coordinate 43,655,672 of NW_021703779.1, forward strand.
ATTCATTCCCTAGCATCAACAGTTTCTCTGCCAGTCAGAGAAAAACATTCCCCAACTCCCTGAAAAGGTGAACTCCCTTGAATCTTTTGTAGATCCCAGGCCATTCACAAAAAGCTTAGTTCAATTAAATACTGTAGTTGCTCAAGATGCACGAAGAGAAGGAGAACTGAACAAGACAACTCGGAACAAGAATCTTTGGCCAATGAGAAAATGTAAACCTCTAAGGAGACCTGATTGAGTCCAGGAAAAAAATGTATTAGTGTAAAGAATTGGAGGATCTTTCTTGGTGGTGCTCATGTTTGTTCTGAAATAATTTAGTCTAGCCTGTACTGAGGTTTCAAGAGTTTTTAGTAGAATCCTAAATGTTGTGAGTTCTCCTTCCAGCTTTCAAGGGTTATAGTTGAGATCCTGATGGTGTTGGAGGATCATCATCTTTTGCTTCATCTTCATGATGTCTGCGGTGCCACAAATTTCCTTTATAGAAAAAAAAGCAAGTATAGAAATAATGAGGTTAGCACATTGCCAGATGCCTAAATTTACGGACGCTAAAGAGAGCAAACAAAGAGTCCTTTAGGAGACAGACTGGTTTGTTCCTATTGTACCAACCATTTTTAAACCATCTTAGAAAACCAGCTGATGTCATGCAAGCCAAACACAAATGGGATGAGTTCTCAGAACCTGATAATCCATGAAACTGCTATTGACCCTTTCAGAGACTTCAGAAAGACTCTCAAGCACCATGGGTCTCCCAACTGGCAGATTCTTAGGGACTCAAACCAGTTGGACCAAACATAACTTGGTCCAGGAGATTCTCTCTTGGCATCTGTATGAAGTCTCAGTTCCTCAAAAAACAAAACAAACTGCCACCCTCCATCCCTTTCCCCCCATGTCCACTATGGTCATCTCTCTCAAGCTTCCAGGTCATCTAGGCTCAGAATTTAGGAGAGACCATTGACATCAGAATTGGCATAGCCGACAATTCTAAGGGAACCTTCTTTTGAGCCCCACTGATATATCAAGAACATTTAAGTCCAATTCTGAAGAAGGGGTGGAACCAAAATTCAAATAATGAAACAAATTTTGCATTTCCAGGGATTTACTATAACAGATAAAGAATAAGAGTGTTTAGATAGGTCGTGGAACCTGTTCCTGACCCTGTAGGTGCCCAGCACTGACACCCCCAACCCATCTCAAATAATAGTGCTTTCTGGAGCAGGACCAAAAGCTTGTAGTTGTATTTGACTGGGAAATAGATCTAAATATGACTGTTTTGCCATACTTTATCCACTGAGGAAAGGAATGGGTCAAGCAGAAAGGTAACTGGCTGTTCTCATTTTTCTCTTCAGCTGTTTATATCACAGAGATCACAAAGAAAGGTTGCCTCTCAGGTTCTCGGGATCTTAGTTCCCCAACCAGTGATCGAACCCGTGACCCTGCAGTGGAACTGTGGAGTCCTAACCACTGGACAGCCAGGGAATTCCCTCCATATCACTTTCTAACTCACACCTTGTTCAAGAGACTGCTTGGCATCCCCTAAGGTTGGCTCCCAGCCGGCCACCTCCTCCATCACCACCATACCCGTGCACATTTCTAATGTGAGCTTCAGGTCTTTGGGAAGTACCCAGGCTGCTGGGGAATTCTTTATGACCTCAATGCCTGTGGGAGAAACTTACCAATAAAGCCCTGGATGCCTTGGCCTGATTTAGGTTTGTCTTCCTCTTCTGGCTTCTTCTTTCCCAATTTGGGGAACTTAACTTTCAATCCGAGGCTTCTATTGTCAGTATCTGAAGACTTTTCCTGGCAAACCACAACAAGAGGAAGGTCAAAATGTTAGTTGCCTAATAGAAACAATTCCTAGAGGCCTGGCAAGGTGGTGAACAAGGATGCTGCAAGACGCAGGCAGATCTGCTATCTATCCAGGTATGGGAGATACCCCTACTCACTAGTCTTGTGCCCTAGAAGGCATCTGATCTTTACCAAGATCCTACTCTGTGCCAGGTACTTTGCTAAATGCTTTAATAAATGATCTCATATTAATAAATGCTTTTCTGAATTGCCTTTCAGAAGAAACCTAAAGGAAGGGCACAGGACCTTCCCTTGGAACCAAAGCTTTGGAAAGTCCAATAAATAATTGACTCTCCTTCTGCTTTTCCCCACCAAAGTGGATCTGCGCCTTCTGTGGCCTTAAGGTGAGCAAGTTTGGTATCAAGTGAATGAGCAACATCTTCTTGTCTTTCTTTCAACCTACTCTGCCCTTCTTTAGAGCCTCACTTCTTCATCTTTATGGAAATGCTGAAGTCCAGAAAAGAGATTATGCCCAGGCCAGGCAGACTCCCATATTGAGACCTCAGAGCATGGACTGTTTGCTTCATTTCTCTCAATATCCAGTCTGTTTGCCTAGGTCAGGAGCTTGGTGCAAGATAGCTGAACTGAGTAGGAACGGGGTGCTACAAGAGTGTGCTTCCTTTTCTGCATAACAGCATGTTTTTCTTCCCCAGGGGGCTACTGGTCAAGAGCAGCAAAGGCATATGAGAAAGTTATTAAATCCTTTAAGACCTGAATTTGCCTATGGCTTTTTCTCTTAAATGGTAGCCCAACTGCTGCACTAGTCCAAACATGCTTGTATGGCTTGCTCACATGCATATAACTGGTGTATGAAGACAGAAAACAGGCATAATGAGTAGGAGAACCAAGTATTCCTACAGGTTGAAGTGAGCAGTTCCATGGTGGAGAAATTTAAAGAAAAACCCTGTCAGACCGTAAAAGGTATAATTTACCTGGTGGTAGGTGGACATCTTTGAGTCATTTGATTTATGAAATGGGACTATTTTTCAATCTCAGGAGAGCACTCAGAATTGTCAAAAAATGATGACATCCCCACAGCTATATTATAGCTACAGCTGCCATGCTTGATTTTCTTTTAAGCCACACACCTGCTAGGGGAAAGCATTGAGATAGCCTACTTTCCTCCCAGAGTGGGAGGGGCAGAAAGCAGCAAGGAGAGGTGATATTTGGTAGATTTAACCACCAGTATGGCCTGGGCACCAACCATTTAGAACAGATGTTGGCTGTAAACACCTGGTATTGGCCATAATGGTATGTACCAGACAAAATTCAGTCCCAGCAGCAGGTACTGAGCAGGGGAGGGGAATTGCAGCCAGGAGAACGGCACAGAAAAAGACCATTCTTGCTTATTCTTTCCCAATCTTCTGATACAGAGTGGTTCTTCTTTCTGGTTATGTTCTCATGGGCATCTAGTTTTTCAGTGTGCCTTCTGCCTTGTCCTGTATACTTATGGTGAGGAGATGGGAGGAGGAGGCTCCATTGAACTCAAGCTGAAAGCCACTACTGGCCTCCCTATGCTACATCAGTCACTGTGTCCTGGCCCACACTGGAAGGCAAAGCACCAAGGAAGAATCCCTCTTCCCCTTTATTTCCCAATCCACAGGTCACATACCTCTGGAGAAAGGATTGAATTCATCCAGTCAATCTCAGATAGCTTTTCAAACTCCTTATTCATGGCATCCAGGGAAGTTTGCAGTGTGGCCTCATACTCAGCATTTCTCAGCTGGTGAAGACAGGAAAAAGAGTGAGTATCCAATGCTTAGCACCCTACCTTCATAGACTCTTGCCTTCTCCCCAACTCCCAGTCCCTGCTAGTGGCCATGAGACCACAGGGTGCCAACTTATATCTCCTTTGGCTCATGGTGTCGGTGGAAAGTATAGCCAGCTCTTTACTTTCTCAATAGGGAGATCCAGGAGACAACCAGACAGTGATGCTTTCCTTAGGGCTTGGCATGCTCACAGTTTGGCAAGCAGGGAGGCCCTTTGACCACTATCAATTAATGCTGAAGTTGTACCCCTACAGCTTAGGGTCCAGGATAAGGGTCCTACCCTTGACCCTCAAGCCCCTGGAGACACCTAAGTGCCCCCCTAATGATAGCTACCAATTTTTGAGCAAATACTATATGCCAGGCACTGTGCATACATAGTTTCATTCCATCTTCCCAATAGCTTGATAATACCTTACAAAGTACTATTGTTCTCATTTTATAGGTGGGAAAACAGACTCAAAGAAGTTTAGTGCTCAAGATCACATGACTAGCCAGAAACCCAGATCTATTCAACTCTATAGCCTACCCTCTATACCACAGCATCCCAGAAAGGGTATGTGGGGTGGCCAGATGCTGGGGTGGGGGGAATCTTTATTACACAGTTACCATAATTTAAAGGCTGCTTTGTGAAGCAAGGGGAGGGCTAGAGAGAGATTGGCTCAAATTTTCCCTTCCTGGCAAAGAGGGTCTGCCGCCCCAGGCTGTGCTTTTAGCCCCTAGCTATTCACTCTTAGTGAATGATGGCTTGTCCCATGGGTTTAGGAAACAAAGCTCAAGCATTCCCTCGTAATCCCCAGCACCCACAGGATGAACTCTGTATGCTCCATGGGAGAGTTAAAATAGATTATTCTGGGACCATCTCCAACTCAGAAGAACCAAGTTCTAAACCAACAACATAAGTGAGATAGTTCATGTTCCATTAAATAGTGAGCTGGGAGAACAGATGCATGCTGATATCATCAGCTCTGACACACTTTCCAGCCCACCTACTTTGGCTTCAGCTCTCCTCTCTGGCATGTGCTCTACTTTCAGTCTGGCACTTATGTAGCTTCTTGCTGTGCATGGGCCAGCCTTAAGTGGAACCCTGCTGTCTGTCACAAATGGGTGACAGGTGAATGAGCGAGGGATGGGATTGGAGGTTATGACCAATCAGGATGGGATATGAGAGTGGAACAAGTCATGTTGACAAATAATCTCTTGCTTTTGCTTTACAATGAATGATTTAGGACAGTACGGAGTAGCCCAGATGCACAGGACACGTGTGTGTACATGGTGGTGGGATGGGGAACAGCGGTATCAAGTAGAAATGGCCATCACTTCAAGGTAAGGGGGAAAGGGGCAGGGATTCTTAGGGGCATACTTACCAGCAGTGCTCAAAAGGGATTTGATAGGCAAACCCAAAGCCACAGAGAAGAAAGAGGAATTGGGGTCTTAGAAAATAATTCCTAATCATAATAGAAGAGGAATAAAATGGCTTCCTAATGACTTCCTATTTGGCACCTAGAGACTCGGGCTCTGAAAAATAGTATATGGTTGGGCCTGAATCTTATGCTCTGTTCTCTTGTCCTTCTGGCTTCAATAGAGACCTTGTTCAGGACTCTTCTCTGAGATAAATGTGCAAACTGACTCAGGGGACTTCGTTACTCACTTCCTGGTTTCTGTTGTAACACATCACTAAGCCAGTTTGCCACATAAGGGAAGTGGGAGTTACTGGGTGGGATTTTCTTCATCAAAAGGCTACATCCCGGGCTTCCCTGGTGGCGCAGTGGTTGAGAGTCCGCCTGCCGATGCAGGGGACACGGGTTCGTGCCCCGGTCCGGGAAGATCCCACATGCCGCGGAGCGGCTGGGCCCATGAGCCATGGCTGATGAGCCTGCACGTCCAGAGCCTGTGCTCCACAACGGGAGAGGCCACAACAGTGAGAGGCCCGTGTACCGCCAAAAAAAAAAAAAAAAAGGCTACATCCCTCCCCCAACACTGACTGTTCTCCTCCTTCAAGGGGAGGAATAACAACATTCAAATGAAATAAGCCTGGACTTCCCCGGTGGTGCAGTGGTTAAGAATCCGCCTGCCAATGCAGGGGACACGGGTTCGAGCCCCGGTCCGGGAAGATCCCACAAGCCGCGGAGCAACTAAGACTGTGTGCCACAACTACTAAGGCTGCATGCTGCAACTACTGAAGCCTGCATGCCTAGAGCCCATGCTCCACAAGAAGAGAAGCCACCGCAATGAGAAGCCTGTGCACCGTAATGAAGAGTAGCCCCCACTCACCACAACTAGAGAAAGCTTGCATGCAGCAACAAAGACTCAATGCAGCCAAAGTAAATAAATAAAATAAAAATAAATTTAAACAAATGAAATAAGCCTTACATCCATGCCACCTCTATGATATGGCCTTTCTGGAGATACATGGTCATTCTTAGCAGCTGTTTGCACCCAGGTCTCATTTGGATGTGTGTATGTGTGTGGGGGGGTCCTTACCAGGTTCTATATTAAGTATGATATGTGCTCAATTTGGGTTGTTGGCTGGCACAAACCAATTTTCATGAGCCCATGAGCCTCAAGAAACCCTGAGTGGCAATAAGAGGCTAAGCTTCCATATTTCCTGCTGCCCAAATTGGCAAGGCCATTTAGCTCTGCCTATATATAGAAGGTACTTCTGTTGCTGTCGCTGAAGGCTGAAGGACTCTAGCCTGGGGCTCAGATGCTGGGACAGCCTGGCCTGACTGCCTTAACCACTCTTCCACCTGTGCAGTGTGCCAGTTAGATGTGCAAATGGAAAAGGGGAAGTGGCTGCACTTCTTGCAAAAATCAACTCAGAGGCCCCTCTTCAAATAAACCTTAATTAGATGAGAGGCAAGAACGGTACCTTCCTAGGGGCCTTAGCAGCAAACCTCAAAGTGGAGTGGCCATGATCAGTTGACTCATTAAAGCACACTCACCAGGTGTGCCTATGGGCTTTGCATTATGAGAAACAGCAACTCTTCCTGTAGCTCAAAAACTGAGCCTCAGTCCATTTTCCCTAACACTAATAAAATCTACCATCTGTCAAGCTGCTAGGAAGAGCTAGGCACATAATATACAGTGGTTTGTTTAATCCTCACAACAACCTGGATAGGTAGAGATTTTAATTCCTATTTTGTAGGTAGGGAAACTGAGACCCAGAGAGGTGAAGTTACCTCACGTACCTACTGTTATGGATTCATTTGTGTCCCCTCCAAAAAGATATCTTGAAATCCTAACCCTCAGTACCTCAATTTTTTGGAAATAGGGTCATTGCACATGTAATTAGTAAGATGGGATCATTGGTCTGGTCTGGACTCTGGAGTAGGGTGGGCCCTGATCCGGTAAGACTGGTATCCTTTAAGGAGATGGCCATGGGAAGACAGAGAGACACAGGGAGAGCACCATGTGAATATGGAGGATTGGAGTAATGCATCTACAAGCCAAGGAACACAGCAAAGATTGCCAGTAAGTCACCAGAAGCTAGGAAGAGGCAAGGAAGGATTTCCCTACAGGTTTCAGAAGGAACATGGCCCTGCTGACACCTTGATTTCAGGCTTCTAGCCTACAGAACTGTGAGACAATAAAGTTCTGTTGTCCTAAGTCACCCAGGTTTTAGTACTTTGTTACAGCAGCCTTAGGAAACTAATATAGCTAGTAATGGGCAGATTTGGGATTTGAACTCAGAGACCCCCAACTTTTCCCACTATTCCTTACTGTCTTTTCACATGGTGAGAGACGTATGTGGAAACTTGGGAGATGCAGAGCAGCTCAAAAGAGCTCACCCTTTTCTACTGAAACTATATGAGGTATGATGAGAAAACGCTGCTTTTGTTTGGCCTAGTCTGGACCCAAGAGACATTTGCCAAAGGAGATAGACTTTTCTTCAAGAATATGGTAGTCCCTATAGATTCGCATAACTTATAAAGTGACACGATCAATGACAACTCTGGGTGAAGATGACACAGCAGGGACTGCCAGGTAAGCACCTGGCCAAAATGCTCCTACATGTCTTCCAATGCTCTAGAACCAAGCACAGGCTGTGACCAAATTCAGATGGGATACTTTGCCCTCCCTGTTCCAACCCCATCCACTCACCAAGTTTTCATCCAGGAAAGCTTTGGTGTCATCGTAGAGCCCTTTAAGACTAAATGTAACATCTACTGCGTCATTTCTGGTTAGAGTCTGAGAGGAGAAGAAAGGAAAAGAAAGGAAGGGAAAGGACAAAGACAGAGGAGTTGTTGGTTAGTAAGCATGCAGCTGGCTTCTCTGTGGGAGGGTAGGAGCAGGCTAGTAGGATGTGGCTATAAGTGAAAAAGTAATATTCACAATATAGTACAACTAGTAGTTCAGCATGGGCACCAACCAGTCAAAACTGATGCCAGCTATCAACTACCAGTACAGCTGTATTGGTGTGTTGTATGCTGTGGCACAGCACAACTTGGCATTTGGCATCACTGATTGAGTGCTATGGGTATAGGGAAACAGGGAATATGCAAACCAGATAGTAAGTTTGAGGCCACTTGTTGCCACTAGGCTGAAGCCACCTTTCCCATGGTACATGAAGTTAGGCCTAACCATCTGTCTTCTTGAAACTCCAGGCCTGGAGCTCCAGGCCTCTTCCAACTAAGATCCGGCCCCAAATAAATAGGTAACCTACATTTTAGGAGGCCCTGACCCTGTATGTGGCCCTTTTGTATTGTTTGCCTAGCACTAAAGTTACTTTATAAAAGCATCACTTAAAAATCTTCTGCCAGTGGGTAAAGTCACAGGATGGCACATTTAACATCAAGAATCTAATCTAGACCTTCCCCTCAAGAGGAAAACCAAGGCAGCCTAGAGCACAAGTTTCAATGACAAGTGTCACCTTAACAGGTTATATAGGGATCCTCCTGGAATGAGGAAGGGCCTAAGCCAAGTTCCTCTCCATTCTCAGGCTATTTCTCCTTGAGGCCAGTGTGGTAGATAGCTATCAGGCTGATGAAATCTGCTATGGGATTCTCCCAGTAACCACTCTGGACCAGCAACCATTCTCCCAGCAACCATTCTCCCAGTAACAAGTCAAACAATATCTGCCTCCCCCTCTACTCTATCCATCAGTTTCCTGCCATGTCATTTGCCCAGTTTCTCTACCCAGCCTCCAGCTCCCCTTCCTTCCCTTTCCTATTTGGTTTGACTCCTTTCCTTCATCTGCCCCTTCCCCCCTTACCTCAATGGGAGTGCAGGAAGCTGCACCTGCCTCATTGCTACTGTCTTGGTTGTAAAATATATCATTCAGTATGTTAGCACTGGCATTCACAGAATCCATGAGGACAGACACATGCTGGTGGACCTTACTCAGGTCAGTAAGTCTGTAATAAAGCAAGGACAGATAAATGAGTCTAGAGTTCTGAAGGGTGTCTGGCCTGAGGTGCTGGTGAGGGTTGGGATTACGGGTAAATTGTATTCTTTACTCTCTCCTGTTATTTCTTCTCATTTCTAGGGAGGCACCTATGCCAGAAAATGTTTCTACCCTTCTCTAGGTATTCACTTTTGTCCATCCTTGACTCACCAGAATTAGATACTGGGTGCTTTGGGAGAGTGGGAGGCTAGAATAGAGGAAGGAGCTGACTCCAGAAACTCTAAGGCCCTCCTGATATTTAAGGGCAAGGATAAGCATTTTTAGTCCTGTTGGGTCTGGGGCAGCAAGAGGAGATCAAAATTTATCTCTGGGCCTAATGGGAGAGGTCCAAGCTGGCTTACTGCTGACCACAAAGACTATTTCCTACCTAGAATGTCAGAGTCCCTGTCAATCCTCAGAGCTCTGAGCAATACTCCTTTCTGAGGCCAGGCTCTCCAGTAGCCAATAGATACAAGTTGGCTTCTTCTCCCTATCTCTTCTTGGGATTCCCAGCCCTGTATCTGGGCCAGTCCACTTACCTGCTGATGAGGTTTTCTGCAAGCTGAGCTAAGTGCTGCATCTGGGCATACTCCTCATCAGAGAGGCTATCTTGAGATTCCTGGGAGTCCAGCTGGGGTTGAGAGGCAGCCTGGATTTCAGAATGCTTGCACTTCCACATTTTCATTGAGTTCTCAAAGTCCTGGTGATAAAGACAGTGGCAGAGCCTAAAGATTGCTGTAGCTAAGACGGCATGTGACAGATCTGTCTGTGAGTCTGATATTTGTGGGTACTGTGGGGAAAGGGGAAAGAGGGCCTCATCCATTCCCCCATACACCTATCTCCACACCCATACATCTGTCCAACATTTTATTCAATGTCTCTTTCATACTAAGAAGTTTTAGTTTTTTGTTGTTGTTGTCGTTGTTGCTGTTACCATGCCAAGTCTTGGGACAACATACTTGAATCAGACAGATGTCTGCCTTCCAGAAGCTCCTATAGGTAGGTATCATGACCAATAAGAAAGTGGAGCCCTTTTCAGCTCCCTTCTTTGCCAAATCTAGGCAATATATTCTGATGGATTTTAGAGCTAGACATATCTCATTTAATTTTGAATTGTGCTTCTGTCATTGACTAGTTGTGTGACCTTTAGCAAAGTATTTAACCTCTCTGGTCCTCATTTTCCTCACCTATAAAATGGGAATAAGTGTATCTACCTCATAGGATCGTTGAGAGGACCTACTTGAGAGAATATATGTAAAGTGCCCAACACAAAGTAGGTAGCTTATAAACTAGACATTGCATCCCTTCTCTATTGCTGTGTCTATGGACTGTCCACAGGCCAGAGTGGAAGAAAGCCTCTAAGCATTGAACATCTGATTAATAATGGCTCCTTTCTAGCGTTAGGTGGTTTAGCTGAGGTGAGTGACATTTGTGAATGCAGTATTTTAAGACGCCTTAGAGGAACCTAAAGACCATATTCAATGAAGACTCTCTTGTTGAGGGAGCAGATTTCTCCATAACCACCTGAGGCCTTTAACTCTGTGCAGTGGAGGGAGGAGTACAACTTTGTTGAAAACTACAGAAGGGAGCTTCTTGTCTCACTCTCTTGGACAGTGCTTTGCAAGTGTCTATGTATATCAGAATGTCTCAGGGAGCTTGTCTGCAAATGCAAGTTCCCAGGAAATACCCATCTCCATTCTGATGCAGTGGGCCTGTGTGGGGCCCAGGAATGTGCATTTCTAAAAAGCACCCAAGGTGACTCTGAGATAAGTATCATGCAGACCTCTCTTTAAGGAATTCTGCCTGACTGGAAGTATTCAGTACTCAAGTGATAGCTATAGATGAGACAACGTAGGAGCCCCAGATGAGCCTTTCCCTTCTTACCCGATCTCTTGTCAGCATCTGGGCAGTGTTCTTGTATCTAATCTTGATAAGGCCTGGCCTCTGAACCCAGGCCTCCCCATCCACCTGCACTGGGATACCTTCTTCACCATCGATGGTTATCATCACCTCACGGCACTGCCAGAGAAGAGGAGGAGGGAGAATGGGGGAGAAAAATGAGGTAACGACTGTAGACCAATCTGATAATCTCACAGTCATGGCCAAATGTGTATCTGAACAGGACTGGCAAAAATGTGAATCAGATTGTCCCAGGGAGGAAACACATGTTTGCTATGGGCTTTTTGCTCCTTTGGTCCCTACCACCTCTGTTTCCAACTTCAGCCAGTACCTTGCTTCCCACCAGATAACCTGCTCCCTCCACCCTGTCATTCTTATACCTGGTTAATTCCTGAGACTACCCCACATCCTGGATTGTAGCCACAGAGCTCAAACCCCTTCTGGTGCCCACCAGGCCCGTGCCTACCTGGGCGATGCGATGATGATGCAGGTTGATGATACGGGACATTGCCATCTGTACAGAACCAGAGATTGCCACTACCTCTAGCTTCCCATCATCTATCGCAGGAGCCTCATATTCCTGAGGAGGAAGAACTGTGTCACACATCTCACCCTTGAGAAACCACACCTTGCCTATCACAAGCAGGTATGCTTTGAAAGCTCCTGGTGAGAATTTTTCTAGCTAATGAAGAGTGGAGAAACTACTATATTATTAAAAGGAGAAGAATGAGGTCAGGAAGCCAACTTGGGAAAAGGGCACTGAGATAAAAACTCAGCCCCTTTTGAGATCACAACTCTTAACTGGTTCTCTCCCTGTCCAATCTAGCATCATAAATCCCCAAGGCCAGTCCCACTGGTCTCATGGCCTTCTTGGGTGAGCTCAGATGAAAGGATTCATGGCCAATTTCTCAGGAGATTTTATTGACAGACCTCCTTAGAGAAAAGGGCATGGCCTAGGTAACCTCTCAAGGATCTTTCAAACGTGAGGAATGGAAAATTCAAAGTCCAGGCAACACCGAAGAATTTATCTGATCCTGAGGTTTTTGGTTGATTCTTGTGCTCTGGGGTGGTAATTGCCTTAAAAAAAAAAAAAAACCTCATCATACAGCTGCTGCCAATAAAGGTCCCCAGCCCACCTCCTCTTCCCCTACACTCCAGTCAGTTCAACTCTCCTTTCTGATAGACTTTAGAGGGGTCAATCCTTTCTTCCTCCCTGTTCCTTGTTCCATACTCACTGTGGTAGCTGTGCTGCTTCCCCAAAAGTTGACACCTCCAGCATAGCTGGTAATGTTGAGCACTACAATGCCTTGCAGGTTTGGCAAGGAGACGGCTTCTCCATCACACTGAAAGAAAAGAGTAGCCCTTATTGGCTGGCTCTTCAGATACCAATGTGAAGGGCCATTTACAGAGATGGGGGAAGGGCTCTGTCTTCTCTTCATACTATTATTTTCTTATCCATAAAATGGAAATCTATCTTCATGATTTCCTACCATGAGCAATGAGTGAGGATCAGAGTTAAAGCTTGGGAAGAACTAAGGATATAGAGGAAAGTTGATTCCCAGGGTCATGATATTTCCTTTCTTCATGCCCAGGAAGGATCACCCTCTTTTCCACTAACCTCCAGGTGCACTCGTTCTTCCAGTTTCCTGTAAGAGCGCTGAAAAAGTTCCTTGCTTCCCAGAAGGCCATACCACATCTTGTTCTTAAGGCGGCTACTACAGGGAGATAAAGGTAGAGAAAGGTAGTCAGAGGGTGAATAATATAAAGATAAGTGGATGAAGAAAAGTAAGAGGAGACACAGTCTTATTCGTCAAGTGCTTTCTTATAGAGAGGAGTCATGTTTAATGGTAACTGGACACAAGAGGGAATGCTAGGATAGTGTAACTGGTATCCTTATGCGAACACCAGCTGCAGTGGGTTCCTGGGTCTCCTTGAGGCATCAGCGTCCCATTGATTTGTCACTTTTACTTGCTTCTGATGTTGGTTCAGGCTTGGAAGAGACAGGCTATATTTAGAAAGTAAGGCTCATAAAAAGCTGTGAGCATAACTGGCTAGTACACATCAGCTACCCTGGCAAGTACCATTCTGGGAGCTCAAGATTTCAGCCACTTGGAATCAATTTCATTTGAAATATGTGACTCTTAGACTGCAGTTTCTTTGAAGCATAACTTTTCTGGCAAAGTGGAGGGATTTCCAAGACCTGTATGTTAAACAATTCAATGCTACAGAATAGAAATAAGCTTACTAGGAAGACTGTAGAGTAGGAGCCAGTGGAGAGAATATGGGACAGGCAAGGATATCAGGAGACCTGTGGTGGAGGTGGGAAGGACAAGGTCCTGTTGACTGTAGAGTCTCTGATAAAAACAGGCAGGGTACTTAACAATCACTATAAAGGCTGGATAGAGTTTACTGTGAGCTTTTAAAGTAGAGCCACAGAAATGAGCCACCACAGGGCATGGGTTTTGAAATGTAAGAAGGCTAGCACATAGCACAAAATTATTTGCACTCTGTTTTAAACCATAAGTTCTCTGGGCACTTCAGTTTCCTTATCTATTAAAAATTGGAGTTTGGTTATGTGGAAATGCAAAATACCTAGAACTACCAAAACAATTCTGAAAAAAGAACAAAGTTGGAGGACTTTCATCTCCCAATTTCAAAACTTACTATAAAGCTACAGTTATCAAGACAGCGTGGTGCTTGCACAGGATAGACACATAGATCAATGGAACATGGTGAGAGTCTAGGAAAACAACCCTTACATTTAGGGTCAATTGATTTTCAACAAAGGTGCCAACACAATTCATTGGGGGAAAGGATAGTTTTAAAAGGTGGTGCTGTGGTAAATGTATATCCATGTGCAAAAAGATGAACTCAGATTCTTACCTAATACCATACATAAAAAGTAACTCGGAACAGATCACAGACTTAAATGTAAGAGCAAAACCAAAAATTTTAGAAGAAAACAGCAAATTTTTAAGATATTGGGTTAGGCAAATATTTCTTAAACATGGCATCAAAAGCATGGTCTGTAAAAAAAAAAATTGATCAATTGGAACTCATCAAAATTCAAAACTTTTGTATTTCAAAAGAGACCGTTAAAAATGAAAAGACAAGCAATAATAACAAAAAAGACAAGCAACTGGGAAGCAATATTTGCAAGACACATCTGATAAAGTACTTGTTCCTCAGCCCAGGCCTGCTCCGAGAAAGAAGTTCTGGTGGCAGGTGGGCAGGGGGTGGTGATGATGGGTGGAGGGTGTGCTTCTTTTTACTCGTAATTTCAATTTACCACAAGAACTCTGAGGCTGCCTTAGTGTATGTCTGTAGTACAAAAGTACCAGAAGGTGCCAAGCAGACCAAACAAGATGGGGTAAAATCAGTAGGTCCTGGGGAACCAAGTTAGGAACACTAAGAACCAGTAGGGCGATCTTTGATACTTTGCAGCCTTGCCAAGCAAGAACAGACCTAAAACCACTACTAGGACCTCATCAAGTTCTTGGAGACAGAACAAAGATAGGCAATTCGCTGAACTGAGTCAATGTAATCTGTTTTCAGTAACAGTAACACAGTTAGCTGAACACAGGTCAAGACTATGAAAGCAGCTCCAAGTTCAGGATGCCAGTGCAGCGTCATCACAGATCTGGTCAATATTTGGGGCGAGATAGCCCACTAGACTAACCTTGGGACTAATGTGTTTTACTTCCAAAGGATGGACTCTTTCTGTTTCTTGTCTGTAAGATAGGGGATGTGGGAATACATGTGTATATTGTGATTGTGTGTTTGTATGTAGGGAGGGGAGTTTCTTTTCCTTACTTGTATTGTCCTGGGTGTTCATCTCTTCTGGTGTTGAATTCCAGAGAAATTTTAGCATCTAGTCCAATTCCAAAATAGTTGTTCATGACACACCTTTCTTTGAAGCGTCTGAAATTAGCCAAAGGGAAGAAGAGAATAGACACTGGTGCAGGAAAGAAGTGCTGTTATCATTGGGCTGCAGACTTTATCTGCGTGATCAACAACCACTGAGGGAAGTCCCCCTCTACACTGGGCACAAGGCTTAATGTTCTTGAGAGGCACATGTAGATGTCCTATTGTGTTAACAACTAACTTGTTAGCTGTAAGAGAGGACACCCAGCCAGTTGGGCGGATTCAGTGGAATTGGGATTCATAATAAAGAAGTCATCTTTGGAGGCTGTCAGATATGAGTGGCCATTATCTTCTCCACATAAAATAAAGGGAAATAAGAGTCATTGACTTATTCCCATAAAGAAAGAAGATTTAAGTATCTCAGATAAAAATATATGATGAGAGTAAAGTCTGTATTACTGTTTCCAGAGATGTCTGAACTCCTTTGTAGCACTTTCACATCAAAGGGCAAAGTGATCATACATTTGAAGGAAAAAAAACTGTTAAAAGAGGGTAGATACATATACAACAACAACAAAACCAAGCAGTTTGTTTTATTCTTCTGCATCCATCCATTAAAACCAGTGGTGTGCTGGAGCCAGTTCATACCAGTTTATGTAAGCTGATTATGCCTATAATTCCCAACTCTGCGTTCAATGACATTATATCAGTAGCTTGAAATAGGCCATGATGGAAAGGTTTACGCCAGGAATAAATCAGGGCTTTCCTCCCCACAGAGAGCTGGTTGTTAAACATTTTCCAGCACACCATTGATCAAAACTCATTAGGTAGGTCCATTGAGGCCTCATACATGAGCTTAAGCCAATGGTAAAGTGGAGGGGAATGGGAGTTGAATACAGGAATAACTGGGAAGCTGCAGAAAACTTAAATAATTGCTAGCTGTGTCCTTCTTTTGAGAAACTGAAAATAGGTACAATTTAGCTACTTAACCACAGATTTCTTTTATTCATTACTAAACTGACCCTACATCTCTCACATGAGATTTGTCTTCCTTGACCACAGTCCAGAAATTGGGGATTCTCTAACTGATGTAACTGATTTTCTTAATGGAACTCAAAATAAGTGAATGTGATGGAACTTGGCTACTGGGAATATTCTAAAGAGGTAGGGCTATTGAGACAGATGTCTTTAGATTTGCTAGCTAGTCCCCTCAATGCCCACTTACTTCTTAGCAACTCCAGTCATTTACTGTTAAAGGCAACAGTGAAAAACAGGTTTTTTGAAATGAAATGAAGTTGTTTTAATTAAAAAAAATAATAACAACTGTAACACATATAGCACCTAACTATGGGTGCCAAACACTGCCCAATGCAAGTACTTTGGATATATAAACTCAATAAATACAGCAAACCTATCTGGCAAGTTCTACAATTATCTCCATTTTATACATGAGGAAACTGAGGTTTGGTTGAATTACTTGTGTAAGGTCACACAACTAGTAAGTATAGTCAGCATTTGACTCTGGGTATCCTTAGACTATTCTCTTAACCAGAGAAAGGGAGAAGCCACAGGAAGGTGATAGGCTTAAATACTTACATAGTTTCAGGTGTAAAATATAAGTGCTCCAAATTGAGGTTATCCAGGTCTTCACTTTTGAGAGAAGATATAGAAGACAGAGTACCAAGACGAGAACCTAGACACAAAAGATGTCACCTTGGTGTCAGATACAAACAAGAAAGCCCTTCCCCCCAGTTGTATTTCACCCCACTTTCTCTGTTGGAGCAGAATCAAGCTCAATGACTTTCTCCTCGATAATATTCAGGGTTCTCATTCCAAAGAGGGATCATCTTGGATGGACAGGGACTTCCACTGACAGAATAGTAAGGTTGGGCTGCTTGCTTGCTGGCAGTGAAACAGCTTCAAATCTTGGGTTTCATCAGGCCAGCCTTTTCAAAGTATCTAATGGGGTCATTACTTCTGGACATAGGCATGGGGTCTTATAGTGTGAGGTTTCTGGAGAAGAGGGAGGGATATCTACTGCAGAGTAGGATTATGGCTAAAGGAAGATGCATGAAAATACATCTTTATTCTCTGGGAACTAGAAGACAGAGATGAAGCTTAGAGTAAAGGAAGGAAGGAGAAGAGAAAGATCATTACGGTGTCTTGGGCTCATCTGGTTAATATCTTCTGAGTCATCTTCCAGGAAGAAAGTTGAACTAAAGTTCTTGACTGATATTGTCTGTCGGCTTTGCTCATCAAGAACTATAGAGAAAAAGTGGAAGGAAGGAGGGAAGGAAGGAAGGAGAGGAAGGAAAGGAAGGAAGAAAAGGAGGAAAGGAGGGAGGGAGGGTTGGTCACATTTCTTGAGCATCTTTTTTGTTCAGTTAATACCAGTCAGTGTGTGGGGAGACAATGGAGACTCCCATTTGATCATCACATCTCCTCCATGATGCTGTTTGTGGTTTCAGCTTTCTTACAGTATTGTCATGTCTCTTCACATCCGTGCCTGAGCTTTCTCTGTTTTACTTGTTACTCTTTTCTTATCGTCCAGTAAATGTGGCTGTGAGTAGAAGCTTGGGGCCAGGGGTAGCGGGAGCAGGGTGGGAAACTTTCTGTTCTTCTACCTCCATTCTCGCCTCTTTGTTAATTCATTTACTCACATGACCTTTGTTCTAAACTTAAGCCTCTAGGACCAGGCCGTTCTTTCAAGCAAATGTCTCACCAATACCCAGAATATTTGAGAAATCTCCTTTCTTTTACCAGCCTATATATTGTATAGCTCAGGTGCTCAGCCTATGCCAAAGCTCATAGGTTCAATCCCTGTGCTGCCAGGGGAGCCTTTCTCTGTCCCAGGGCCACAAGTTGCACTTCTAAATCTGATTTATGTATTGATGGAGCAGGCTGAGGATTAGTTGTGACAGGGTTATGGCTACATCAGATTGATCTGATTCCTGCTACTTGGAAACTACCTACAGAAATAGAGGCAAACTGGCTGTTTAATGATTTCACAGTGCAGAAGGGTTATTTCCTTTCTTTCTTAGAAACTTGGCTGAGGTTGTACCTAAAGGTACCAAGGCAGGAGAAGGTACTGTAGCTAAAGGTACCAAGGCAGGAGAAGGTATTGTAGCTAAAGGTCAAAGTCCAGCCAAAAGGACTTCCCTGCTACATGGACTTCTGTTCAATTCCAATAGCTCAGGTAGAACACACTTGGTGTTATATTTTCTGATCTGTTTTTCAAAGAAGCATTGTGGAGAAGAAGTGGGAACCAAATTGTTAAAGTAAGAAGTTGGAGGAGTTGAAAGAGTTTTCTTACTGAGTTGGAAGCTTGCAGATTGTCATGAGTTATGGGAAATGGCAATCAATGCTAGAGCTGCCAGGACCACTCTCAGAGCCCTTGTGCCTGATTAATACTGTGCAAGACATGCAGAGATGAACACTATTTTCTTTCTAAAATCATCATAGGCTCAGTGGTTGGAAGGAGACAGAAGCAGGTGGAAAAAGATTCCATGGCTGGAGGTTGAAGCTGACAGACCTTTGTGCAAAGCCACTTAGCATCTGTAATTGTTTAGGATGATTGTTAGTTCCAAAAATAAATAAGTAGCAAGAGTTGAGTGCCTGGGAGGTAGGAGGAGCCAAAGGGGCAGCTTATCAGGACTGAGGCTTTTCAAATCAGTGGAGACTGAGGATGGACTTTGGATGCTTTATGAATGCAGAATCTAGTCAAGTTTTGGTAGTGTTGTCAAATAGTAGACCCAGAGCGAGGGAGACCATTAAACTACCCACAGGAACCTTCTCTTTCCCCTGCCTCAATCACCACAACCCTGGGGCCTTTACCTTGTTCAACTTGGAATATGATGAGTTTCAAGGACTTTTGGAGATTCTGGGCCTTTGTGGCCAGCTCCAACTTGCACTTGGCTATGTGATCTATTTGAGGGATGAAGGGCTTTCCATCTGCCTTGGCACTGTCTGCATGTGCTGTGGTACTCTTCTCAACTGCTGCATCCTCAGCAAGGATATCAATCAGGACACTGAGCTTGTCATACATTAAGTCGCTCTATATGGAGAAGGAGACAGGGCATTGTTATGAGGGATTTGTGCCTGAAAGGACAGAATGAGGAGTCAGATGGTATGGGGAGAGGTAGGGAGGGGTACTAGTTGGCCGGAAACACTGAGCATAGAAAGCTACATGTGGGGAGATGAAAGTTTAGGGAAAGAACTGCTTGGGTAGATGTGATAAGATAGCCAAAGGGTGTTAGGCGGTCAAAGAGACACTATTTGTTACAGAACAGCTGCAGGCATCAATATATGTTGCCTAGTCTTCCTCATGTCAGAGTGGCCTGTAAAATGATGTGTAATATGGCAAAACTAAGGAAAGATAAACATTTCTGGATTGGTGTTTTCATGGGCATGCTCCTATGAATGTGGATGTGGCTCTGCATGGGTGCCTTGTGTCTGCCTTTGTCTGTGTGTATGTTTGGGGGTGTACTACATGATTATGGCTTGATTCCCAGCTCCATCACTTAATAGTTTATAAACTTAGGCAAGTCACTTAATCTATTTGTGCTTTTATATTCTAGGGTAGTTGTGAAGATTAAATAAGTTAATACATTATAAGTGCTTAGAACAGTTCCTGGCACAGAGTAAGTGCTATATAATTGTTAGCTGTTATTGTTACTGTGGTTGTTATAGAGGTGACTGTGGGTGTATTTCTAGCATGAATTGGTATGTATTTTCAAGAATGTTCTGGTATACAACCATGTGCATACATGTTGGTGTACGCTTGTGTCTCGGTGTGGACAGATGCTTGGCATATGCTTAGGTACATGGTACATGGATAAGCATGTATAGTGCCACTCTTCATTTGGTGAAAGATGGAAGTTTGACGAGGATTTCCCCCATCAGGGAGGCTTACCAGCTGCTCCTCCTTGCTCTTTTACAATTCCCAGTGAGAGGCACATTTGCTTTTATTAAAAATGGGGCCCTGGCACCACAAAGAGTACAAGAAAAAAGGATGGAAACTTACTTTCAAAATCACAGACTCTATTGCTGTATTGTTCTGTTTTATCTGGCTCCAGGCCTTTACAATATCAACTACAAAATCTTCCACTGCTGAGCACAGGAATCTGGAAATATAAGATAGATGACACAATGTGACATGGACCATGAGGTCCAGAGACCTTCTCTCTTATAATGTCATTAGTTTCCATCTTCCTCCTCTTCCTTCTCCCTCTCTCTTTCCTGATCTCTCCTCCCTCCCTCTCTTTGTCCCTCTCCCCCCACTCCCTCTCCCCTCTTTGTTTATTCTGATTCTTCATGTGCATACGGTGAAATATGCCACTACCTAAGAGAATTTAACTAGCATTTCTTAGCCCAAATTCCAAATTTCCAGGAAACAGAATTCAGTCAGTCCAACATGGGTCAGGATTTCACCCTGGGTCAAATCAGCTATGGTTCAAGGGCCTGGCTAATTTAGTACAAACATAATGACTTTGGGACGATGGTCCCTGTAGGGACTGTTTCTCAAAAGAGAATGTGGTAGATTTGGAAGGAACCCACCAGAGTCCCAGGAGAAATGAATGACCCACGTATTTAGAAGGGGAGAATGTATTGCTCAGCTATGAGAAAGCAGCTGTAGCAGGTACCACAGAGAATTTTCCAGGTATTAAATGGAAAACAAAGTCTCCCTACTGTAGGGAGCTATGCTATGCTCTTGAATGGTATGGGATGTTGTGTTTCCCTTCTGTAACGCTTCTTCCAAATCTGTGGCTTACAATTTTGTCTTTTTGGAGTAGCAAGAGCCCTCACCCCAATTTCATCTTTTTTCTTTTTTCCCCCGTAAACTTTCTATTCAGGAGGTTTGAGTTGGAAGAAATTTGATTTGGGAAGGTAAACATATGCTTTCCTTGGCCTCAACCCCCCAAGCTATTAAAATGAGCCCCATCTCTGACTGAGGAACAGCCCATGAGGGGCAAAAACATCCCAAAGGTAGAGAGCCAAAGGAAGACTGACCTGGTTGCAATGATCATCTCTGTCGGGTACTTGGCCTTCAGGATTTTATTCAACTCAGTGGTTGCAGATTCTAAGTGTTGGATGGCAGCAACCTAGGGGGAAAAGGAGTGTTGAGCCCTGGAATCTTAGCACTGTGACATAGTGTGCTACCCATCCTCACCCCCCTCATTACTTCCTACTGATGCTTTACCAGCAACCCAACTGTCTCTCTGAAAATAATCACAATTAAAGAATTCTTGTGGAAGATCTCCACAGATAATCTTAGATCTGTGGTCATTCTAAAAATAAGATGTATATTGTTTCCTCTCATTTAAATTAATACTCAAAAACTCATATGAAGGAGTTACTATTTGTTCCATGTTTCAAATGAAAAACCAATCTCATATTACATAGCTAGTAAATAATAGATCTGGGATTTGAACCCACATCTTTCCAACCAGAGGGTCACCTCTTATATATAATGTTAAATATAATAATAGTATCCGCTTATATAGAATTTACTATGTGCTAGGTTCTGTTCTAAGATACATATATATTTTTTCAGGTAACCCTTATAACAATCTTATGAAATAAGGATTATTATCCCCATTTCACAGAACAGAAAACTGAGGCATAGGGAAGGGACAGCTGATAGATGTCACAGCCAGGATTTGATTTCAGGTAGTCTGGCTCTTGAGTCTGTACTCCTAACTACAACTTATACTCATCCCTCTCCATCACCCCCCACATTCAAACATCTACCAAGTCCTGATGATTCTATCTCTTCAATATGTTTTAACTACGTCCACTTCTTCTTATTCCTATTACCACTTCACCAGTCCAAATCACCATCATCTTTTGCCTAGACAGTTACATCACTGCCTATCTTTTTCCCTTGCCTCTAGTCTTTATTCCTTCAATTTTTGCTCCACATAACATGTAAATATTCTGTTTTAAACCTTTCTATTAGATAGAAGAATAGATAGATGGATAGATATGTGATAAAGAAAGTATAGTGAAATATTAATGGTAGAAGCTACCATTTAAAATTTCCTATATATTTGAAAATTTCATAATAAGAAAAATCCTTATATAATTCTTATTGCTTTTAGATAGAAGTTCAAACTTCCTGGGGGACGATATCAAGATGGCAGATTAGGAGGACATGGAACTCACTTCCCCCATGAACACAACAAAAATGCATCTAAATGTGGAGAAATTATCACTGAAAACTAACTGGAGACTGGCAGAAAGACTCCTGTACAACCAATGCTGTAATAAAGATCCACACAAAATTGGATAAGAAGGGAAGAGAAGTGATCAGGTTGGGACCTGTGCCCCTGGGAGGGGACACAAAAGAAGGAGAGGATTACAAAGACAGAGAGCCTCCCTGGGGAGTGAGCAGCTCCAGCCACATATTGGGCACCACAGCCCTGGAATCTGACATCAGGAACACAAGTCCCCTTAGCTGGTTAGAAAACCAGTGGGACTAACAGAAGGGCTGTAAGAAACTTAGACTTGGAGGGACTCAAGATGGAGGAGTAGGAGGAAGTGGAACTCACCTTCCCCCATGAATACATCAAAAATACATCTACATGTGGAACAATTCTCACTGAAAACTAACAGGAGACTGGCAGAAAGACTCCTATATACTCAAGGCTGTAAGAAAGATCCACATAGAATCAGATAGTAAGGGAAGAGAATCGATCAGGTTGGGACCTGTGCCCCTAGGAGGGGACTCAGAAGAGAAAGGGGATTACACAGGTAGAGATCCTCCCTGGGGAGTGGTAGGTTGAGCCACAGATTGGGTGCCACAGACCTTGGGTCCAACAAAGGGAAGATGAGCCCCCTTGGCTGGTTGAAGGACCAGTGGGACTAATAGGACAGCTGTGGGATGCCTGGACTCTGCTTGGGAGGAGGCCGTGAAAACTTGCTAGCTCCCAAAGCAGGGCAGAAAGGGTGGATTGAAACCACCCAGCTGGCTGACTGGTTTCCTGTGACCACTCTGGCATGCATGCTAGCCTGAGCCAAGCAAATGCTCCAGCACAGTTTGCCTCATATGGCAGCTCCACATGGGACTAAGGGCTGCCACAACAAGGAAAAAGCTTGGCTGTAAGATGCTATGGTGTACCAACTTATACTGGAAAAGAATCTGAAAAAGAACGTGTGTGTGTGTGTGTGTGTGTGTGTGTGTGTGTGTGTGTGTGTGTGTGT
>NW_021703779.1:43678643-43737381 GCF_005190385.1 Monodon monoceros
TGTGTGTGTGTGTGTGTGTGTGTGTGTGTGTGTGTGTGTGTGTGTGTATTACACCTGAAACATTGTAAATCAACTATACGTCAATAAAAAAAAGATGTTATGGTGACTCAAACCCTAAGTGGCATCTGGGCACAGGGGGCAGCTGTTACTGGCAGTTGCACAGGTGGAGCATCAGGGGCAGACCAGATCTCTGATGGCAATCAGACTACCACAGCCCATGCCCCCACCACTGTTGAATACCCACACCAGCCCCTCTTTCTCCAGCATTGCTCCACTCGGGTGAGGGTGCCAGTGCTGGGAGGGAAAAGAGCACACACTTAAAAGGAACTGAGCCAGCTCAGACCCAACCCTCAGGGCTTTTGCTCCAGCACCTTGGGACCTGACCCTGCTCCCAATAGGGTGGTGATGACCACTGAACAGAGGGGAAGCCCTGACTCACACATTGCTCTGGCCCTAGCATCTCCATCTCCAGCCCCACCTCCTATCAAGGTGACAGCTACCAGCACACCCTGAGGAAAGATGTGACTTGTGCTCACATCAAATCCAGCTCTGCCACCAAAGCCACTGGGGCCTTGTAGACTGTATAGGGATACTCCCACATAAGGACATCCCTCTAAAACCACCATAGGTAATTGTTTCACCTAATTTCACAGAGACAGAGAAAGATAAGCAAAATGAGAATACAGAAGAATTTGTCTCAATTGAAAGAGAAAGGGAAAAGCCCTGATAAAACAGCTAATGGAACATAAATAACTTACTAGATAAAAAATTCAAAGCATTTGTAATAAGAAAGCTAACTGAATTAGGGAAAAGAATAGATGAACACAGTGAGAATTTTAACAAGGAATTAGAAAATATAAGAAAATAACTAGTCAGAACTGAAGAATACAATAACTGAAATGAAAAACACACTGGAAGGTATTAACAGCAGACTAGGTGATACAGAAAAACACATTAGTGATCTGGAAGATAGAAAATGGAAATCACAATCAGAACAGCAAAAAGTATATATACGTGTGCGTGTGTGTGTGTGCGTGTGTGTGTGGAATTTTTCACATTATAGGGGTCCCAAAATGAGAGGAGAGAGAGAAGACTGAAAATTATGGCTGAAAACTTCCCAAGCCTGAAGAAAGAAACAGATATCCAGGTACAAGAAGCACAGAGCGTCTCAAATAAGATGAACCCAAACAGACCCACACCACACCAAGACACATAATTAAAATGTCAAAACTGAAAGAGGATTCTAAAGGCAGCAAGAGAAAAATAGTCAGTTACCAGGGAACCCCCATAAGGCTATCAGCTGATTTCTTCACAGAAACATTGCTGGCCAGAAGGTAATGACAAGATATATTCAAAGTCCTGAAAGGGAAAAAGCTGCAACCTATAGGACACTCTACCCAGCAAGGTTATCATTTAGACTAGAAGGAGAGATAAAGAACTTCTCACACAAGCAAAAACTAAAAGAAATGAGCAATACTAAGCCTACTCTAAAAGAGATGTTGAAGGGTCTTCTCTAAATAGAAAAGAAGTAAGAATCTATAGGAAACGGAAATTCCCAAATAAGAAAGGCAAATATATAGTAAGGATTTAAGATCAATTAAATAAGCAAGCACGTAGATTAAAAGAAGAAAAAATGCAAAATCAAGTATAAAGACAATTAACAGTAAAGGGATAAGCATGAAGATATAAAATATTAAAAAAACACAAAATGTTGGGGAGGGGAGTAAAAAAATGTAGATCTTTTAGAATGTGTTTAAACTTAAATGACTATCAGTTTAAGTCACTTAGACATAATTATGGGTCAGTATACTTGAACCCCATGGTAACCACAAATCATGGTAGCCATGGTAAAGACACACAAAAACCAAAAAGAAAGGAACCCAAGCATAGTACTAAGGAAAATGATTAAATCACAATGGGAGAAACAAAAAGAAGAAGTGACCAGAGAAGAACTATAAAAACAAGTGGAAAACAAGTAATAAAATGGCAATAAGTACATACCTATCAATAATTACTTTCAATGTCAAGAGACTAAGTGTTCCAATCAAAAGACATAGGGTGCTTGACTGGATTAAAAGACAAGACTGTTCAATATGCTGCTATAAGGGAATCTCTTCAGGCCAAATACACACAGAACAAAAGAGAGGGGATAGAAAATGATATTTCATGAAATCATTAATGACAAGAAAGTGGTGATATCAATATTCATAAAGGACAAAAAAGACTTTAAAATGAAGACTATAACAAAAGACAAGGGCATTGTATAATGATAAAGGAATGAATACAAGAAGATATTACAATTGTTAACATATATGCACCTACATAGGAGCACCTAAATATATAAAGCAAATACTAGCAGACATAAAGGGAGAATTTGACAAAGATACAATAATAGTAGAGGACTTTAACATTCCACTGACATCAATGGACATATCATCCAGACAGATAATAAGACAACAGTGGATTTAAATGACAATATAGACTAGTTGGACTTAATAGATATCTACAGGACATTCCATCCAAAACCAGCAGATTACATTTTCTTTTCAAGTGCACATGGAATGTTCTCCAGGACAAATCACATGCTAGGCCACAAATGAAGTCTCAATAAATTTAAGATAGAAATTATATCAAGTATTTCTTATGACCAAAACAATATGAAACTAGAAATCAACTACAGAAAGAAAAATGGGAAAAGAACAAACACATGGAGACTACACAACATGCTACTAAAAAACCAGTTCCACTAAGATCAGGAGCAAGACAAGGTTGCCCACTCTCACCACTCTTATTCAACAGAATTTTGGAAGTTTTAGCCACAGCAATCAGAGAAGAAAAAGAAATAAAAGGAATCCAAATTGGAAAAGAAGAAGTAAAGCTGTCACTGTTTGCAGGTGACATGATACTATATACAGAGGATCCTAAAGATGCTACCAGAAAACTACTACAGCTAATCAATGAATTTGGTAAAGTAGCAGGATACAAAATTAATGCACAGAAATCTCTGGCATTCTTATACACTAATGATGAAAAATCTGAAAGTGAAATTAAGAAAACACTCCCATTTACAATTGCAACAAAAAGAATAAAATATCTAGAAATAAACCTACCTAAGGAGACAAAAGACCTATATGCAGAAAATTATAAGACACTGATGAAAGAAATTAAAGATGACACAAATAGATGGAGAGATATACCATGTTCTTGGATGGGAAGAATCAACATTGTGAAAATGACTATACTACCCAAAGCAATGTACAGATTCAATGCAATCCCTATCAAACTACCACTGGCATTTTTCACAGAACTAGAACAAAAAATTTCACAATTTGTATGGAAAAACAAAAGACCCCGAATAGCCAAAACAATCTTGAGAACGAAAAATGGAGCTGGAGGAATCAGGCTCCCAGACTTCAGACTATACTGTAGCTTCAGACTACAAAGCTACAGTAATCAAGACAGTATGGTACTGGCACAAAAACAGGAATATAGCTCAATGGAACAGGATAGAAAGCCCAGAGATAAACCCATGCACATATGGTCACCTTATCTTTGATTAAGAAGGCAAGAATATACAGTGGAGAAAAGACAGCCTCTTCAATAAGTGGTGCTAGGAAAACTGGACGGGTAGATGTAAAAGTATGAAATTAGAACACTCCCTAACACCATACACAAAAATAAACTCAAAATGGATTAAAGACCTAAATGTAAGGCCAGACACTATCAAACTCTGAGAGGAAAACATAGGCAGAATGCTATATGACATAAATCACAGCAAGATCCTTTTAGACCCACCTCCTAGAGAAATAGAAATAAAAACAAAAATAAACAAATGGGACCTAATGAAACTTCAAAGCTTTTGCACAGCAAAGGAAACCATAAACAAGACCAAAAGACAACCCTCAGAATGGGAGAAAATATTTGCAAATGAAGCAACTGACAAAAGATTAATCTCCAAAATTTACAAGCAGCTCGTGCAGCTCAATAACAAAACAACAAGCAACCCAATCCAAAAACGGGCAGAAGACCTAAATAGACATTTCTCCAAAGAAGATATACAGATTGACAACAAAACACATGAAAGAATGCTCAACATCATTAATCATTAGAGAAATGCAAATCAAAACTACAATGAGATATCATCTCACACTGGTCAGAATGGCCATCATCAAAAAATCTAGAAACAATAAATGCTGGAGAGGGTGTGGAGAAAAGGGAACCCTCTTGCACTGTTGGTGGGAATGTAAATTGATACAGCCACTATGGAGAACAGTATGGAGATTCCTTAAAAAACTAAAATTAGAACTACCATACAACCCAGCAATCTCACTACTGGGCATATACCCTGAGAAAACCATAATTCAAAAAGTCATGTACCACAATGTTCATTGCAGCTCTATTTACAATAGTCAGGAGATGGAAGCAACCTAAGTGTCCATCATCAGATGAATGGATAAAGAAGATGTGGCACATATATACAATGGAATATTACTCAGCCATAAAAAGAAAGCAAATTGAGTTTTTTGTAGTGAGGTGGATGGACCTAGAATCTGTCATACAGAGTGAAGTAAGTCAGAAAGAGAAAAACAAATACTGTATGCTAACACGTATATATGGAATCTAAGAAAAAAAAAAGGTTATGAAGTACCTAGGGGTAAGACGGGAATAAAGATACAGACCTACTAGAGAATGGACTTGAGGATATGGGGCGGGGGAAGGGTAAGCTTTGACAAAGTGAGAGAGTGGCATGGACATATATACACTACCAAACATAAAATAGATAGCTAGTGGGAAGCAGCCGCATAGCACAGGGAGATCAGCTAGGTGGTTTGTGATCACCTATAGGGGTGGAATAGGGAGGTTGGGAGGGAGGGAGACGCAAGAGATATGGGAACATTTGTATATGTATAACTGATTCACTTTGTTATAAAGCAGAAACTAACACACCATTGTAAAGCAATTATACTACAATAAAGATGTTTAAAAAAAACACAATGGGACATGATGAAACCAAAGAGGAAATCAGAAAATACCTCAAGACAAAAGAAAACGGAAACACAACTTCCTAAGATCTATGAGATGCAGCAAAAGCAGTTCTAAGGGGGAAGTTAGAACCAATACAGGCCTTCCTCAAGAAACAGGAAAAATCTTGAGTAAACATCTTACTACCTAAAAGCATTAGAAAAAGAAGAACAAACAAAGCCCAAAGTCAGGAGAAGGAAGGCAATAATAATAATAATATAATAATAAAATAATAATATAATAATAAACATAATAATCATAGGGGAAATAAATAAAATAGAGATCCAAAAAAACAATAGAAAAGATCAATAAAACTAAGAGCTGGTTCTTTAAAAAGATAAATAAAATTCATAAACCTTTAGCTAGGGTCACCCAGAAGAAAAGAGAGGGGATCCAAATAAACAAAATAAGAAATGAAAGAGGAGACATAACAATCAATAACACAGAAATGTAAAAAGTCATAAGAGAATACTATGAGCAGTTATATGCCAAGAAATCGGACAACCTAGAAGAAATGAACAAATTTCTAGAAAGATACAGCCTGCCGAGACTGCTTCAAGAAGAAACAATTTGAACAGACTAATCACTACAAGTAAAATTGAATCTGTAATAAAAGAAAAAACTTCCAGCAAACAGCAATCCAGGACCAGATGGCTTCAGAGGGGAATTCTAACAAACATATAGAGAAGAGCTAATACTTATCCCTCTCAAACTATTCCAAAAACTTGAAGAGGAAGGAACACTCACAGATTTATTCTACAAGGCCACCATTACTCTGATACCAAAACCAGACAAGGAAGCTACACACACACAAAGAGAAATTATAGGTCAATATCTTTGATGAATATAGATGCAAAAATCCTCAATGAAATATTAGCAAACTGAATACAACAGTATATAAAAGGGATCAAACACCATGATCAAGTTGGATTTATTCCAGGGTCAAGAGGGTGAATCAACATTCACAAATCAATCAATGTGATGCACATTAACAAAAGGAAGGATAAAAATCAAGTGATCATCTCAGTAGATGCAGGAAAAGCATTTGAAAAATTTCAACATCCATTCATGATAAAAATTCTTATCCAAGTGGGTATAGAGGGAACATATCTCAGCATAATTAAGGCCATTATGATAAACCCATAGCCAACATCATGCTCAATGGTGAAAAGCTGAAAGACTTCCCATTAAGTTCTGGACCAAGACAAGGATGCCCACTCTTACCACTTCTGTTTAACATAGTAATGGAAGTTCTAGCCACAGCAATCAGAGAAGTAAAAGAAAGAAAAGGCATCCAAATTGGAAGGGCAGAAGTAAAACTGTCACTATTTGCAGATGACATGATACTTTATATTGGGAACTCTAAAGTCTCCACCCCCAAATATTAGGACTAATAAATGAATTCAGCAAGGTTGAAGGATACAAGATTACCATACAGAAATCTGTGGCATTTATATACACTAATAATGAAATTTCAGAAACAGAAAGTAAAAAATCATCCTGTTTAAAATCATACCAAAAAGAAGAAAATACCAAGAATAAACTTAACCAAGGAGGTGAAACACCTATAATCTGAAAACTATAAAACATTGATGAAAGGAATTGAAGATAATTCAAAGAAATGGAAAGATATCATCCTGTGCCCTTGGATTGGAAGAATTAATATTGTTAAAATGGCCATAATACATAAAGGAATCTACAGATTTAATGAAATCCCTATAAAAATATCCATGACATTTTTCACAGAATGAGAACAAATAAAAATCCATAGGGAGCCACAAAAAACTCCAAATTGCCAAAGTCATCTTGAGAGAAAAGAACAAAGCTGGAGGTATAACCCTCCCAGACTTCAGAATATACTACAAAGCTACAGAAATCAAAACAGCATGGTACCGGCACAGAAACAGACACATAGATCAAAGGAGCAGAATAGAGAACCAGAAGTGAACCCACACACCTATTGTCAATTACTTTATGACAGAGGAGGTAAGAATATACAATGGAGAAAAGACAGTCTCTTCAGCAAGTGGTACTGGGAAAACTGAACAGCCACATGTAAAACAATGAGATTAGAACATTCCCTCAGACCATGTATATAAGTAAGCTCAAAGTGGTTCAAAGACCTAAATGTAAGACATGACACCATGAAACTCCTAGAAGAGAACATAGGCAGAACACTCTTTGACAAAAATCGTAACAATATTTTTTTGGGTCCGTCTCCTAAGCCAAAGGAAATAAAGCAAAAATAAAGTAATAGGGCCTAGTTAAGCTTAAAAAGCTTTTGCACAGCAAAGGAAACTATCAATAACATGAAAATACAACCTATGAAAAGGGAGAAAATATTTGCAAATGGTGTGGCTGACAAGGGGTTAATATCCAAAATACACAAACAGCTCATACAACTCAATATCAAAAAAATAAAAAACCCAGTCAACAAATGGGCAGAAGACCTGAATAGAAAGTTTTCCAAAGAAGACATACATATGGCTAACAGGCACATGAAAAGATGCTCAACATTGCTAATTATTAGAGAAATGCAAAACAAAAATGAGATATCACCTCACCTGTCAGAATGACTATCATCAAAATGTCTACAAATAACAAATGTTGGAGAGGATGTGGAGAAATGGGAACCCTAGTACACTATTGGTGGGGTTGTACATTGTTTCCAGCCACTATAGAAAACAGTACGGAGTTTCTTTAAAAAACTAAAAATAGAACTATGATATGATCCAGGAATTTCAGTGCTGGGTATGTATTTGTAGAAAATAAAAACACTAATTTGAAAAGATGCATGTACCTCAATGTTCATAGCAGCACTATCTACAATAGTCAAGATATGGAAGCAACCTAAGTGCCCATCAACAGATGAATGGATACAGATGTGGTTTATATATACAATGGAATACTACTCAGCCCCCCACAAAAGAATGGAATTCTGTCATTTGCAACAATGTGATGGACCTTGAGGGTATTATGCTTAGTGAAATACGTCAGTGAGAAAAATCAAATACACTATTTTATCGCTTACATGTGGAATGTGAAAAACAAAACAAATGTATATTTATTTAAAAAACAGAAACAGACTTATAGACGTAGAGAACAAACTAGTGGTTACCAGTGTAGAGGGAATAGGGAGGGGTGAGATGGGGGTATCAGATTAAGAGATACAAAGCACTATGTATAAAATAAATAAGCAACTTTGATATATTGTACAGCAAACAAACAAACAAAAGAAACCTACACTCTGCCAGTGAAGAGCACACACACACTTGCTTATTCCTGAAACAAGGCAGAAAAAAACAGCTTGAAACTGAATGGGACTCTGGCCAGTTTCCTGCAACCACTCTGGCACACAGCCAGCCTGAACCAAGCACCTGTTCTACTCCACTTGCTTCACCATAACAGCTCTACGCTAGGGTGAGGGTGGCTGAGGGGAGTGCTCAGATTTGAGGGACTATGCCAGCCCAGACCCCAAATGGCATCTGAATGGGGCAGGGGCAGCAACCTGGCGTTTATGGAGGCACCACATCAGAAGTATTCCAGGATTCCAAGTGGAACTGGGGACATCACAGCCTGAACCCAGGCCCACACCCATGCCAAATGCCTGCTCCAGTCCCTCTTGCTCCAGCACTGTTCCCCTCTGGGGCTAGTGTGCTGGTGCTGGGATGGGGGAAAGAACACACTTAGAGGGAATGGAACCATCATGGACTTGACCCTCAGTGCTTCTGCTCCAGCAATTTGGGACCCGCCCCCAGCCCCAAGAGGGTGGTGTTGGCCACTGAAAAAGGGAGAAGCCCTGGCTCACACATGACTCTAGCTCTCGCTGCTCCATCTGCAGCACCACCTCCTACCAAGGTGATAGCTGCCAGCACACTCTAGGGAAAGACATGACTTGTGCTCAAGTCAGATCTAGCTCTCTCACCAAAGTCACTGGGCACATGCAGACTGTATGGGGATGCTCATACACAAGGACACACCTTCAAGACTGGAAAAGGTAACTGTTTCATCTAATTTCATAGAATAGAGACAGCAAAAGTTAAGAACAATGAGAAGACAGAGGGATTTGTTTCATTGAAAGAACAGGAGAAAACCCCTGAAAAAAAAACAACTAATAAAACAGAAATAAACAATTTACTAGATAAAGAATTCAAAGCATTAGTAATAGATAGGCTAACTAAATTAGGGAAAAGAATAGATGAACACAGAATTTTAACAAGGAAATTAAAAAATTTAAAAGGTGAAATGAAAAACACACTAGAAGGAATTAACAGCAGACTAGGTGATACAGAAGAATGAATACGTGATCTGGAAGATAGAATAATGGAAATCATGCAATCAGAATAGTAAAAAGTAAATTAAAAAAAAATGAGAACAGTTTAAGGGACATTTGGGACAACACAAAGCATACCAACATAAGTATTATAGAGGTCCCAGAAGAAGAGAGTAGGAGAGGGGGCTTAAAAATGTTTTTGATGAAGCTATGGCTGAAAATTTATTGAAACTGAAGAAGGAAACCAATATCCAGGTACAAGAAGCATAGAGTGTCCCAAAGAAGATGAACCCAAACAGACGCATACCAAGACATAATAATTAAAATGGCAAAAGTTTAAGATAAAGAATTCTAAAGGCAGCAAGAGAAAATCAAAGAGTCATATATAAGGGAATCCCCATAAGGCTATAAGCTGATATTTTGCAGAAAACTTGCAGGCCAGAAGGAAGGACATGATATACATATAAAGTTCTAAAAGGGAAAAACCTGCAAGCTAGGATGCTCTCCCAGCAAGATTATCATTTAGAATTGAAGGAGAGATAAACAACTTCTCAGACAAGCAAAAACTAAAAGAATTGAGCAATACTAAACCTACCCTAAAAGAAATGTTAAAGGTTTTTCTCTAATTGAAAAGGCTATAACAAAAAGTAAATTTCTATGGGAAAGGAACAAATTCCACTAGTAAAGGCAAAAATATAATAAAGGCTGAGGATCAACCAAGTAAGTAAGCTAGTACAAAGATTTAAAGAAAAAAATTTTAAATCAAGTATAACTACAATAAACTGTGAAGGGATAAATATGGAGATGTAAAATATGACATTAAAAACACAAAATATGGGGGAGGGGAGTAAAAAAAGTAGATATTTTAGAATGTGTTTGAAGTTAAATGAGTAACAGTTTTTAAAAAGTAGATACAGTTGTAGGTCAACATATAGGAACCCCTTGGTAACCACAAATTAAAAACCTACAATAGATATATAAAACTAGAGAGAAAGGAACAGAAGCAAACCAATAAAGAAAACCATCAAACTACAAAGGAAGAAACTAAAAGAAGAAGAAAAGAACAGAGAAGTACAAACACAACCAGAATACAACTAACAAAATGGCAATAAGTGCATACCTATCAATAATCACTTTAAAGGTCATTGGACTAAATACTCCAATTGAAAGACATAGGGTGGCTGATTGGATGAGAAAAGAAGACCCATCTATATGCTGCTTACAAGAGACTCACTTCGAGTTAGACACACACACAGACTGAAAGTCAGAGGATGGAAAAAGATATTTCATGTAAATGGAAACAACAAGAAAACGGGGGTAGTAATATTCATATAGGACAAAATAATCTTTAAAACAAAGTCTATAACAAAAGATTAAGGGTATTATATAATGATAAAATGATCAATACAATAAGAGGATATAACACTCTTTATCATATACACACCTAATACAGGAACACCTAAATATATAAAGCAAATATTAACAAACATGAAGGGAGAAATTGACAATAATACAAAAATGGTAGGGGACTTTAACACTTCACTTTTTTTTTTTTTTTTTTTTTTTTTGCGGTACACGGGCCTCTCACTGTTGTGGCCTCTCCCATTGCAGAGCACAGGCTCCGGATGCGCAGGCTCAGCGGCCATGGCTCACGGGCCTAGCCGCTCTGCGGCATGTGGGATCTTCCCAGGCTGGGGCACGAACCCATGTCCCCTGCGTCGGCAGGCGGACTCTCAACAACTGCACCACCAGGGAAGCCCAACACTTCACTTATTTTAATGGACAGATCATCCAGAGAGAAAATCAATAAGGAAATGGTGTCTTAAATGACACAATAGAACAGTTGGACTTATCTACAGGACATTCCATCCAAAAGCAGCAGAATACACATTCTTTTCAATTGCACATGGAATGTTCTCCAGGATAGATCACATGCTAGGCCATGAAACAAGTCTCAACAAATTTAAGAAGATAGAAATTATATCAAGCATTTTTTCTGACCACAACAGTATGAAACTAGAAATCAATTACAGGAAGTAAAATGGAAAAACACAAACAGGAGACTAAACAACAGGCTACTAAATAAACCAATGGGACATAATTCAAAAAGAGTCATGTACCACAATGTTCATTGCAGCTCTATTTACAATAGCCAGGACATGGAAGCAACCTAACTGTCCTTCATCAGATGAATGGATAAAGAAGATGTGGCACATATATACAATGGAATATTACTCAGCCATAAAAAGAAACGAAATTGAGTTATTTTTAGTGGGGTGGATGGACCTAGAGTCTGTCATACAGAGTGAAGTAAGTCAGAAAGAGAAAAACAAATACCGTATGCTAACACATATATATGAAATCTAAAAAAAATTTTTTAAAGGTTCTGAAGAACCTAGAGTCAGGACAGGAATAAAGACACAGACATAGAGAATGGACTTAAGCACACTGGGAGTGGGAAGGGTAAGCTGGGATGAAGTGAGAGAGTGGCATGGACATATATACATTACCAAGTGTAAAATAGATAGCTAGTGGGAATCAGCCACATAGCACAGGGAGATCAGCTCAGTGCTTTGTGATCACCTAGAGGGGTGGGATAGGGAGGGTGGGAGGGATACACAAGAGGGAGGAGATATGGGGATATATGTATATGTATAGCTGATTCACTTTGTTATAAAGCAGAAACTAACACACCATTGTAAACAATTATACTCCAATAAAGATGTTAAAAAAAAAGATGAGACAATGATGAAATCAAAGAGGAAATCAGAAAATACCTCGATACAAATGAAAGTGGAGGCACAACATTCCAAAATCTGTGGGATGCAGCAAAGCAGTTCTAAGAGGGAAGTTTACAGTGATACAGGCCTACCTCAAGAAACAAGAAAAATCTCAAACAACTTATATTACCAAGTAAAAGAATTAGAAAAAGAGCAAACAAAGCTCAAAGTCATCAGAAGGCAGGAAATAATAAAGATCAGAGAGGAAATAAATAAAGCAGAGACCAAAAAAACAATAGAAAAGATCAATGAAACCAAGATCTGGTCCTTTGAAAAGATAAAATTGATAAACCTTTAGTGAGGCTCACCAAGAAGAAAAGAGAGAGGACCCAAATAAAATAAGAAATTAAAGAGGGGACATAACAACCAATACCACAGAGATTCAAAAAATCATAAAAGAATAGTATGAACAGTTATATGCCAACAAACTGAACAACCTAGAAGAAATAGACACATTTCTAGAAGTATACAATCTTTAAAGACTGAATCAGGAAGAAATAGACAATCTGAACAGACTGATCACTAATAGTGAAACTGAATTTGTAATTTAAAAAACTCCCAGCTAACCAAAGTCCATGACTGGATGGCTTCACAGGGGAGTTCTACCAAACATACAAAGAAGAGTTAATACGTATTCTTCTCAAACTATTCCAAAAATTGAAGAGGAAGGAACACACTGTAGTTAATCCATACTTTCCATAAATATTTTGAGTGAATGCATAAGTAGATGGCTGACTGAATTATATCCCCAACACCTAACACAGCTTTTGGTAAATAACTGCTAATTGAAATGTCCCCAATCCTGAATGATCTCATCCTTATCAAGCCCATGGACTATACAAAAGCTTCTCTCTGGGTTTAGCCTATTATTTCAATGTGTAATAAAGATGTTGGCCTGAATTATAGCTAGGCAGTTGTTACCTCAAATCGGGGTACATCCATTTCAACTTGTCCTCTTAGTAATGGGGTTTGTCTGGGAGTCTCACGGATCATCACACTCCATCTGAAATGAAGTTTAAAGACAGATATTTAGGGCTCTGTTTCATCACAGGTTGGCACCAATGCTTCACATGTCACGAAAGGGGTCAAAATATTTATGTGATGGGTAGGGATGAGTTGTAGGGGTTGCCCAAGTTATCTCAGGTCACCTGATCTCAAGGTATACCCCAAGAGAGACCTCTGCTTCATGACTTCTCAAGGCCAGTGTGATGGAAGGAATTCCACCACAGAGTTCTCAGAGAGCAGTGCTTCTCAAGCAGTGGTAACTACCAAGATCACCTGAGGTGCTTTTGTAAAATACACATACCAGGGCTCTACCCAAGACCTACTGAATAAGAATATTTGTGGTAGGGCCCAGCTTGGTACCTTGAAAAAGCTCCCCAGGTTATCCTTATGAGCAGCCATAAATCAAATACTATGCCCCCACATAGAAAGTCTTTCTTCTCAGAGGATTGGAGGAGAATACTGTCTCTTCTCTAGGGCACAGATAATCCAGGCCAGTTGTTTATGAGCCCTCTTTTTTTGAGTTTCTTTGAGTACCTGATGAAGCTATAGAATAGTTTCTATACTATCCTAGAATAGAACAGAAAGATGGAAACTTTCCCAAGGAAAAAATATGCTTACATGGATAACTGGCTATGCAATTTGAAGTAGGTTTATAGAACCCTTGAAATTTACCAATGGGTGCTCCTGCTCTAGGATCTTTTAAGTTTGAAGAGGGGCTTCAGTGATGTTTAAAGGATACACAGTAGACCCTGGCTTCTTAATAGGCAAAGTCCCCCAAATTTCCTTGCACCGAAGCCAGAAAGGCAACGAAGCTCTGTGAGGGAGCTTAGAACATTCCTGATTGAGATGATGTCACTGGGAGTAACTGGCAAGGGAATGGAAGAGCCACAACGACCTCATCTTTCAGCTACTCACCTGTCTAGAATCCTCACACTAGCTTGCTCCACTCTGTTGAGGATGTTCAGAGGTGATTTGTTTTTGTTCCAGAACGCACCCCAGCCGAGGACACGGGCCAGATCATTACCGGTTCCAAGAGGGATGACTGCCAGCTGACACTGCAAGAACAAAACCGGGCACCCTTTTCAGACAATCCTACCAAGATCCACCCATAAAAGAACCCAGAGGGTGCTTTTTTGGGAAAAAAATATGGTCTCAAAACTAGTGGCAATAAGGGACCTATGATTTTAGGAAGTGTAATAGGAAGATGTTTGAAGTTGAGTGAAATTTTCCCTAAGGAGTTGGGTCCCACTCTTGGCAATACAGAACCTACTCAGTAAGGGGACACGTTGCTGGAATATGACAATATTTGTAGCCATGCTTTTAAAAGAGATATATAGCCACAAATTTCTATCTAGGCTGGGCCAAAGAGGTAAGGTGCCTTAAGGAGACAAAGCCACTGCAGTCAGAAGAGCAGGGGGCTGCTTAGGGAGAGGGGAGAGAGGTAGAGGAACATTTCTGCTACTCTAGAGACTCAGGGAAGAAACTCAGTGGCCTCAGGAGGGGTAGGGAATTGGGAGTTGAATGCTGCCTGATGCCACTTCTGTTTTTCTTGCTTTCCTCCCCTTCAAATCTTCATTTTGGGGCTTGGGAAATAGAGCACTGCTCATTTTTTTCTGCTAACTTCCTCTTTCTTCCTTCCTACTATTAGATAACCAGAAAATGGTATAGGTGAGCAGGCTTAGATTGGGAATCTACCAGTCAGGTTGACTGTGAAACCAGTAGGAAACGTGTATTTTACAGACAAGGAGAGTAAAGACCAGGGACTTCTTGGGATAAGCAGCTCCACACTGCCAGTCTCTTTAGCAATGGCTAAATTAAGTCAGCTAGGGACTCACCCGTTCCTGTAATCCCAAGGCATCAATCAGAGATAAGACCCAGCTCACACTGCCGTCTCCACCACAAACCACAATGCGAAAGCGAACAAAGTTCTTGAACATGCAGAGCCTGGAAGGAAGAGGGGAAAGGGGAGTTATTTCATGAGCTGATGAGTTTTACAACTCTTTCCTACAATGTGCCAGGAGCTAAGGACTGCTGCTTCTGCACCCTGCTATCAGGCTACATGTTTTCTTTTCCCTTAACCCCTATCTCTCTGTGTACCTAAGATCATAGGGAACGCTCCCACAGGCAATCCTGGAGATCAGGCCTTGCCTCAACCTACACTCTTCTTTGCCCAACCTTGTTCTGGAAGTTACTAGCTGCCTAGCCTAATCTACTTACTGAGGCCCAGGAAGAATATCTTGCACAGTTGCCAGTGGGTTCACAGAAACCAGGGCTGAACAGCCAGATGGTCTCTAAATAAAACAGGCCTGTAGTAGAGATGTATCTACTTGCCCCCAAGAAAAAGAGTGAGTGACAGGAATGGTGGAAAATAATATCCATTTGCCTCCTACTCTGAAGTCAGGAGACATAGTTACCTTTTCCAACTGGAAAAGGTGAAGCAAATCTGAGAGCAGGACATAGGCTTGAAAGGATTTCTGGGAGAGGGCTAAAAGTCCTCCAGCCAGCCAACTCAAGATGCTGTGGAGTTGTGTTTGTGTCCTGACTTGAGAAAATAGACCTTTCCTGCCCAGGTATTAGAACTAATTCCAGGAAGCCTATCCTACTCTAGAATGTGTAGAGGGGGGAGTCCCTTCTATACCCACAACTACATCCCTTACCCCATGCTTACCCGGCTTCAGGTCCACCCTTCGAAAGGTCAAACACTTGAGACGGGTTAAGGTATTGCTTGAATTTCCGGAGGAAGACGATCCCTTGGTGATCGCCACTTTTGGAGTTGATGAAGATGAGAAGGGGGCATGAACAGGCTGAAGACCAATCAAGATTCCAGAAATCTGGAGATACTACTAATTGGCCTAATAATGCATACAACAGAAAGAAAAGGGAAAAAAAGAAAAGGGCCATTTAGATGGAAGCAAGGCATGACTTAACATCAAATTTTGCAAAGACTTTTTAAAAACAACTTTATTGAGGTATAATTGATATACAAAGAGCTGCATACATTTAATGTGTACAATTTAATGAGTTCAGACATATGCAAACACCCATGATACCATCACCACAATCAAGATAATAGACATCCAACACCTCCCACAGCTTCCCTGTGCCTCTGAGACTGAGGGACAGAGGGGAAGTTAGATGCAAACCAAAGGGGCTTTTATTTAAGAAAACAACAATAGCTGGTCTTTGCCCAGCTGTTGCCAGGTAACCAACATTTGCTGAGCAACTACTATATGCCAATCATCATGCTACATACTGCTAGGGGTCTAGCTCTTGCCCTCAAGCTGGGGAGACAGATTCATACACAGCAGTGTATTGGAACACAAGGAATAAAAATAATTGGTGCCACAACCAAAGATCAATAAAATGTCAAGGGAAAACTGAAGAAGGAGAAGGTTGAGAGCCCAGGAGGAGGATCAGCACACCCAACTTGTCCTCTCTCTGCCTGGGATAGCTCAGTTCTTACACTGAGAAGATACAAGGTCAGGAAAGATGGGGAGAAAAGGCTGCCTTTCAGCCAGGAGCTAATGACAGAACATATCAATGTGGAGTGAAGCAGGGAGCTTTAATCGCTCCTCTAAAGTTCTGGCAGAGCAATCTAAGTTATCATACTAATTATCAGGGGAAACAAGACTATAGGGAAATTGTCTGGACAAGAGAGAGGCTTTTAATAATCCCCAACACTGAAGTTCCCCATAGAGAAGTGGAGTTATAGCAGTCTAAATTGCCATAGCCTGCCAGCTCATACTGGGTCATAGAGCCTGTTGGCAGGGAGACAGGCAGTGAGCAATGGCCTCATAGGAGATGCGAGACAAATTGTGAGCCTCCAAACCTCTGAGCTCGTGGCTTGCCAGGGATGCCTCAGCAAAAATAAATGCAAAGGGAAAAAAGCATGTGGCTTGCTCCTGAATGGTGTGTGCCACAGGGAGAGAGGCAAGTTGAAGTGTCCCATTTGTTGTAACCTGGGTAAAAGGGAGCCTGAAGAGGAAGACTGCTGACTTGAGCAGATTTCACGGCTGTTTTGCCTGGAAAAATCTAAAGCAAGCTTCCTCTATGGGCCAATTTCTACTCACTGGCCAGTGGAGCTTGAAGACCTCCTAAGCCAGCTAGCCTGTCATGTACCAAATCTTCAGGGCTTGCCAGGGCTCATAGCTGCAAGGGGAGTCTGCTATGTCCCTTCAGTAGCATAGCTTGGAAGTAGCTACCCTCCCTGAACATGTTATCCCTTTTCAAAATTTTATTTTACAAAATATATGTTAACACAATGGTAGTTAAGACATTCATTCATTCATTCAACATATATGTATTGAGGGCATTCTTTGTGCCTGTCCTTGTTATGTTCTGATATACAGTGATAGACAAGATATAAATGATCTTTGCTCTTGTGGAATTTATATTCTAATGGAAGGATGCAGACCATAAATAAATACACAAATAAATATAGAAAATAATGCGATATGAAGAAAAATAAAGCAGGAAAAGGGGAATGGAGACTGATGGGGGTGTTGTTTTAGACAGGTGGCCAGGGATGGCTTCTCTGGTGAGATGACATTTGAATGAAATGAGGTAGTGAGCAATGCAGGTATCTGGGGGAAGAGTTTTTTGGGGGTCAAGAGGAAGAATAAGAACCCGCCCAGAGAAGGGAGACTGCCTGGGATGTTTGTGGACAGTGAAGAGAATAGCATGGCTGCTGTGGAGTAAGTGAGGGAGAGAGGTTACAGGGCCCACATAAAATGACAACAAAATGTTAGATGAATCTGGTGAACAAGGTGACAAAAATGGTATTGTGGGCTGGAATATAGTGATATTAGGCAGATTCATAACCAGGTAAATGATCATGTCCACAAGGTTGCTTTTGAATAGGCTGATGTTAATTGTAAGGGAATGTCCAGTACTATTCAACAATTTAAACCAATTTAAATAAAAACATGGAAGTCTAGCTTGTCAACTTTGAAGTACCTAAAGCAGGAGGGAGAGCCACTGGATGACAGAATCAAGATTGAAAAATGACCTTAACAGGCAGTAGGGTCAAAGTCAACTAGCTGAAAAGGGGATAAATGTGAAGCTTGGCCTTTAGGCATAAGGACGTAAGTTGCAGCAGAACAAGACAATAGGAACTTGGCTTGGCAGCATCAAGCGTGAAAAGGGCTTAGGGGATTTACTTGACTTTAAGCTCCAGATGAGTCAACAGTCTTAAAGAGCTTAAAAAAAAAAAAAAAGGATCGTGCTTCTTTGAGCTAAGTTAATATAATCACAGTGCCCAAAACCAAGGAGCCAAGAGTCCCTCTCAAATTTGTTCAGTTCATACCACAGAAAGATGCTAAATTAGCATAAGGTTGGCTTCCTGTTCCCCTTCCTGTATTTTAAGATCCTCTTTTAAGATACTAACTCATTTAACACGCATAACGCACTTGAGTATAACTTTTATTCCCTATTGGCAGAAAACAAATGATACATGAGGCACAGAGAGGTTAAGTAACTTGCCCAAGGTCACACAGTTAGTAAATGATGGAGTATGCTCCCGGGAGTAGTAGTATCAGCATCATTTCTTGTAAGAAATGGAAATTCTTGTGCCCTACGCAGATCTACTGAATCAAAAGCTCTGGGGCAGGGGCATAGGGCCTAGAAATCTGTGTTTTAAAAAGCCTTCTGGATGATTCTGAGGCATTCTTGTAATTGACAAATACTGCATTATACTGTTTTGCCCCCATATAAATCAGGGATCCTGTCTTAGTCATATCTTATTCTCTACATTGTTCATCACTGAGCCTTACATATACGCAGTATTCAGTAAATGTATTAATGAATTCATGTAACAGATCTTGACTGTGAATATACCATGTATCGGGTTTGAGTTAAGTGCTAGTGATACAAGAGCTCACAGTCTGGAGTGGGAGACATACATGTGACGAACTATAATATAGTGTGTTAAGTGCTCTGAGATATGTGTTCTGGGTTTACAGCAAAGGAAGTAATTTATTTGTCTGGAGAAATGGGGAGGGGCAATTACAGAAGCCTTTAAACAGGAGACAATGTTTGACGTTGTTCTCACCCTCTAGGATGAGAGAAGAAATTTACCAAGCAGATCGGGCAGGAAAAAGGGAAATTAGAAGACATCAGAAATTAGAGTTTGTTGACTGAATAAATAATGAATGAATGCTAATCAGCAATGGCATGTGCTTCCTCAGAAAGTCATCAAATGGATGCCTCCACCTTGGATGCTGGAGAAGGGATTCCCTAGCCTGGCCAGAGGGTTGGACCAGATCATCTTTAATGACCTCATCATCTCTAAGATGGGTGAGACTTCCCAACAGGGAACATTAAAGAGTGTATTTGCCTAGGCCAAGAAGCCAGAAGGAGTCAAGAAGATATGGAGGTTTCAAAAGATACTCCTAAGAAACCACAGGCCAAGTAACACATGATAGAAAGAAGGGCTCTCAAGAGTGACATTCAATTGGATCAAGATTGCAGATGACTAGGATGAAAGGCTAAAAGCTAACTCATGGGGCATTGTATGAGACATTACACAAAAAGAATGGCTTAGCACAGGTGCTTCTAAGCAATAATATGTCATCGGTGGAAAGCAAAAGAAAGTAGTAGTGCTATCAGTTGACCATCTATAACAAGAATAAGAAATGATATAAGATGGGAAAAAACAAACTAAAAAACCCAACTTCCACAAGAACACAGAACCTGTTGGGCCATTTACAAAGGAGAGGTGGCAGCCCCTTAACACCTAGTTGGGGGTGATTTATAAGATGCTGAGGCGGCCATCCTTCAGTCTGCCCAAAGACATCTTCCCCAGGTCCCTGTGGGGTTGAGCAAAGTCTCAGATTCAAGACTTCATTGACTTTCATTAGCAGCCTGAGTAGACTTGGCTGACTAGTTTGATACTTTTCCATCTTGCCCCTAGGCGCTTCTTTCTCCTAGCCAGTCAAGTGTCTCTTATATACCAAGTCATCAATCTCATCATCTCTCTAGTCAGCTATCTGGTAAGTGACTCTATGTGGATAAATATTTGAGTAGTTCTGAGAATAATATATGCATGCATCCCTGAGTGAGGGATGTGTGTCTGTGCATGTCATTATGGGGACATATGAGTATGCTTGCCTGCAGAAAACTGTGTGAGTGGCTCATTCCATGTACCAATGTCTGTCTGTATCTGTGTTGGGGTTGGGAAATGAACTGGAAGAGACTAGAGTGGCTCAGAGTGTATGT
Organism: Monodon monoceros; assembly: GCF_005190385.1. Classification (NCBI taxonomy): domain Eukaryota; kingdom Metazoa; phylum Chordata; class Mammalia; order Artiodactyla; family Monodontidae; genus Monodon; species Monodon monoceros. The sequence continues at coordinate 43,698,939 of NW_021703779.1, forward strand.
ACACGTATGTGCACACACGTACACATGTGCTGTGTCTAGTTCTAAAACTGTTGTAATGGTTACAGGAATCCTTGCCCCCTAGCTAATGCTGGCTTTTCCTTGGCAATAAAGTAGGCAGCAAGCAAAAAAAAATATTTCATGGATTATCTACTGTCTCGAAATCATGTAAAAGCTGAAATCAATTCTGATCATTTGGAAACAATTTTGACAGAGGCTACAAAGAACATGCCCACATACATATACACCATAAGCAATATTCACCATCCCAAAAGTCTAAAGGAAAACATGAGCTGTCTATACACATATGCACACTCGTACTCCCGGAAATGTTTGATTGGTTGACCAGATTAATTTAATTGCAGTCTTTTTCTCTAGGTTTTACATCTTCCCTCCCTCCCCAATGTATTCCCCAATGTATTAAAGTTTAGCTACTCACCATCACCCTTGGGGTCGCTGAGGGCAGTGGGAGGAATGACTGATGATCGATGACTTCCAAACCAGCATTCCTTGGAAAACCGTCTCCTGCAGTCATCATGCACCTGGAACAACAGGAGAAGAAAGAAAAAACTTGAGTGGGGTGAGAAAAGGATAAGATAGATCAGCATTTTGTCCCAATTCCAAAATTTAAGTGCTCAGTATTCAAAACTCCCTTTCTGAGATTTGGTGCCATACACATACCCCTGACTCAATCTCTCTTTCCACTCTGAGCCTGCACCATCCCTAAGTGTGACCTCTGAACTCTGTTCCTTTCAAAGATGGCTTTCAGAAGATACATATCACAGGCACTGCATAGATGCCAGTCCTAGGGCACAATTTTAGTGGCCTACAGAATGGGTAGTTTACTTGCAGTATAAGAGTGCAAATCCTGATAACATGTTGTTATGCTTCATTCCTTACAACAACTGTGTGCTGTAGGGAAGACATATTAAGTTTGTTTTAGAAATGAAGAAACCAAAGCTCAGAGAGGTAAAGGATCTTGCTCAAGGTCAAACAACTGGGAAGTGAAAGGGTGGAGACTCTGCTGCCTTCCCCACTAATGGCATATTTCCCAGATTTCTGATATCTTCAAGCATCACTTCCTGGAAAACTACACAGTTCCTAGAAGACATGAATCTGGCCTAATTATGCAAAACAATTAAAAGAGATCCAGAGGACAATCAGAGTCATCTTCTTTTTTATTACAATATAACTGAGATAAGCATTACACTAATTTCAGGTGTACGGCATAATGATTTGATATTTGTATAAACTGTGAAATGGTCACCATAATAAGTCTAGTTAACATCCATCACTATACATAGTTACATTTTTTTTCCTTGTGATGAGAACTTTTAAGATTTACTCTCTTTTAAAAAAATTTTTAAATTTTATATTAGAGTATAATTGATTAACAATGTTGTGTTAATTTCAGGTATACAGCAAAGTGATTCAGTTATACATATACATGTATCTATTCTTTTTCACATTCTTTTCCCATTTGGGTTATTACAGAATATTTAGCAGAGTTCCCTGTGCTATACTGTAGGTCCTTGTTGGTTATAAGATTTACTTTCTTAAGGAACCCTAACATCATACTAAAGGAATCCATCAAAACACAAGGAAAGAAACCGGGAGGAGTAGACAAGGACAGAGAAGAACTACAAAAACAACCAGCAAACAATGAACAAAATAGCTATAAGTAAATACCTATCAATAATCACTTTAAATTTAAATGAACTAATGCTCCAATCAGAAGACATAGAGTGGCTGAATGGATGCAAAAACAAGGCTGATATATATGCTGCCTGCAAGAAACTCACTTCAGATCTAAAGACACACACAGACTGAAAGTTATAGGATAGAAAAGGGTATTCAGTGCAAATGGAAATTAAAAGAAAGCCACGGTAGCAGTACTTATATCAGACAAAATAGACTTTAAAGCAGAGACTGTAACAAAACAAGGAGGGACATTAAGTTATGATAAAGGGGTCAATCTAACAAGACGATATAACATTTGTAAACATTTATGCACTCAACAGAAGAGCACCTAAATATATAAAGCAAATATTAACAGAAATAACTGAAGAAATAGACAGAAATACAATAATAGTAGGGGACCATAATACCCCAGTTACACCAATGGATATATCATCTGACAGAAAATCAATAAAGAAACACTGGCCTTAACACATTATATGAGATTACCTTAATATATACACCTATAGAACATTCCATCAAAAAGCAGCAGAACACACATTCTTTTCAAGTACACATGGAACATTCTCCAGATACATCACATGTTAGGCCACAAAACAAGTCACATTAAATATAAAAAGATTAAAATCATATTAATCATCTTTTCAGAAAACAACACTATGAAACTAGAAATCAACTACAATAAGAGAACTGGAAAAAACACAAACACATGGAAACTAAACAGCATGATGCTAAACAACCAATGGTCAGTGAAGAAATCAAAGAAGAAATAATAATATACCTTGAGACAAATGAAAATGGAAACATAACTGTCCAAAATCTATGGGACATACGGTTAACAGCTGATCTTTCAGCAGAAACTCTGCAAGCCAGAAGGGACTGGCAGGACATATTTAAAGTGCTGAAGGAGAAAAACCTACAACCAAGATTACTCTACCCAGCAAGGATCTCATTCAGATTTGATGGAGAAATTAAAACCTGTAGAGACAAGCAAAAGCTGAGACAGTTCAGCACCACCAAACCAGCTTTACAACAAATGCTAAAGGAACTACTCTAGGCAAGACACACAAGAGAAGGAAAAGACCTACAATAACAAACCCAAAACAATTAAGAATATGGGAATAGGAACATACATATTGATAATTACCTTAAATGTAAATGGATAAAATACTCCCACCAAAAGACACAAACTCGTTGAATGGATACAAAAACAAGACCTGTATATATGCTGTCTACAAGAGACCCACTTCAGACCTAGAGACACATACAGACTGAAAGTAAGGGGATGGAAAAAGATATTCCATGCAAATGGAAATCAAAAGAAAGCTGGAGTAGCAATTCTCGTATCAGACAAAATAGACTTTAAAATAAAGACTATTACAAGAGACAAAGAAGGACGCTACATAATGATCAAGGGATCGATCCAAGAAGAAGATATAACAATTATAAATATTTATGCACCCAACGTAGGAGCAACTCAATACATAAGGCAAATACTAACAGCCACAAAAGGGGAAATCGACAGTAACACAATCATAATAGGGGACTTTAACATCTCACTTTCACCAATGGACAGATCATCCAAAATGAAAATAAATAAGGAAACACAAGCTTTAAATGATACATTAAACAAGATGGACTTAATTGATATTTATAGGACATTCCATCCAAAAACAACAGAATACACATTCTTCTCAAGTGCTCATGGAACATTCTCCAGGATAGATCATATCTTGGGTCACAAATCAAGTCTTGGTAAATTTAAGAAAATTGAAATCGTATCAAGTATCTTTTTGGACCACAATGCTATGAGACTAGATATCAATTACAGGAAAAGATCTGTAAGAAATACAAACACATGGAGGCTAAACAATACACTACTTAATAACCAAGTGATCACTGAAGAAATCAAAGAGGAAATCAAAAAATACCTAGAAACAAATGACAATGGAGGCATGACAACCCAAAACCTATGGAATGCAGCAAAAGCAGTTCTAAGAGGGAAGTTTATAGCAATACAATCCTAGCTTAAGAAACAGGAAACATCTCAAATAAACAACCTAACCTTGCAACTAAAGCAATGAGAGAAAGAAGAATAAAAAAAAACCCCAAATTTAGCATAAGCAAAATCAATGGGACAAAGCAAAAGTAGTCCTAAGAGGGAAGCTCATACTGATACAGCCCTACCTCAAGAAACAAAAATCTCAAATAAAGAATCTAAATATACATTTAAAGGAACTACAAAAAGAAGAATAAGCAAAGACCAAAGTTAGAAGAAGGAAAAAAATAATAGATCATAGAGGAAATAAATGAAATAGAGACAAAAATACAAGAGATCAATAAACGTAACAGTTGGTCTTTTGAAAAGATGAACAAAATCAAGAAACTTATTTAGCCAGCCTCATCAAGAAAAAAAGAGATTACCTAAATAAGTAGAATCAGAAATTAAAGAGGAAAATTTACAACTTGACACCACAGAAATATGAAGGATCATAAGAGACTACTATGAACAATTATATGTCAACAAATTAAACAACCTAGAAGAAATGGAAAAATTTCTAGATCATATAATCTTCCAACACTGAATCATGAAGAAATAGAAAATCTGAAGAGACAGATTATTAATAATGAAATTGAATCAGTAATCAAAAAACTCCCCCAAAACAAAAGTCAAGGTCCAGATGGCTTCACAGGTGAATTCTACCAAATATTTAAAAATACTTCATATCTATCACTTTCAAATTATTGCAAAAAATGAAGACAAAGGAATACTCCCAAACTCATTCTACAAGGCCACCATTAACGTGGTACCAAAACCAGACAAAAACACTGCAAGAAAGAAAATTACAGGCCAATATCTTTGCTAAATATAGATACAAAAGTCCTCAACAAAATATTAGCAAATCAAACTTAACAATACATTAAAAGACTTATACACCATGATCAAGTGGGGTTCATTCCAGAGATGCGAGGATGGCTTAACATCCATAAATCAAAAAATGTGATATGCCAAACTAACAAAAGGAAGGATAAAAATCACATGATCATCTCAATAGATTCAGAAAAGCATTTGATAAAATTCAATATCAGTTTATGATAAAAAATTCTTAACAAAGTGGGTATAGAGGGAACATACTTCAACATAATAAAAGGCCATATATGACAAACTCACAGTTAACATTATATTCAATGTGAAAAGCGGAAAGCTTTTTTTTTTAAGATTAAGAATGAGACAAGGATGCTCACTCTTGCCACTTTCATTCAACATAGTATTGGAAGTTCTAGCCACAGAAATGCGGCAAGAAAAAGAAATAAAAGGCATCAAAACCAGAAAGTCAGAAGTAAAACAATCAGTATTTTCAGATGACAGAATACTATATACAGAAAACACCAAACACTCCACCAAAAATCTATTAAAGCTAATGAATGAATTCAGAAACTTGCAGATACAAAATTAATATACAGGACTTCCCTGGTGGCACAGTGGTTAAGAATCCACCTGCCAATGCAGGGGACACAGGTTCGAGCCCTGGTCCAAGAAGATCCCACATGCCATGGAGAAACTAATCCTGTGCACCACAACTACTGAGCCTGAACTCTAGAGCCCATGAGCCACAACTACTGAGCCCTCGTGCCACAACTACTGAAGCCTGCATACCTAGAGCCCACACTCCACAACAATAGAAGCCACTGCAATGAGAAGCCTGCGCACCTCAATGAAGAATAGCCCCCGCTCACTGCAACTAGAGAAAGCCTGGGTGCAGCAATGAAGACCCAATGCAGCCCAAAATAAATGAATAAATAAATTTATTTAAAAAATTAATATACAGAAACGTGTTGCATTTCTATACAATAATGATGAACCAACAGAAAGAGAAATGAAGGAAACAATCCCATTTATAATTGCATCCGAAATAATAAAATACTTAGGAATAAATTTAACCAAGGAGTTAAAAGACCTGTAGCCTCAAAACAATAAGACAATGATTAAAGAAATTGAAGATAACACACCAAAAAATTGGAAAATATGCCACACTCATGGACTGAATGATTCAATATCATTAAAATGTCCATACTACCAAAAGAAATCAACAGATTCAATGCAATCTCTATCAAAATACCAGTGGCACTTTTCACAGAACTAGAAAAAATAAATATAATTTTTAATGAAAACACAAAAGGCTCCAAATAGCCAAAGCAATCTTGAGAGAGAAGAACAAAACTACAGGTGTCACACTCCCATACTTGAAAGTATACCACATAGCTATAGAATTCAAAACAGTATGGTACTGGCACAAAAACAAGATGCATAGATTAATGGAACAGAACAGAGAGTCCAGAAATAAGTCCACACTCATACAATCAATTAATCTATAATAAAGAAAGACTATACAATGGAGGAAGGACAGTCTCTTCAAAACACAGTGCTGGGAAAACTGCACAGCTACATGTAAAAAAATGAAATTACAACATTCCTTAACACCATACACAAAAACTCAAAATGGATTAAAGACCTAAATGTAAGACTGGACACTATAAAAGTTTTAGAGGATCAATGGTGAAAAACAGAAACCATTTCCACTAAGATAAGGAACAAGATAAGGTTGCGCACTCTCACCATTATTTTTCAACAGAGTTTTGGAAGTTTTAGCCACAGCAATCAGAAAAGAAAAAGAAACAAAAGGAATCCAAATCAGAAAAGGAGAAGTAAAACTGTCACTGTGTGCAGATGACATGATACTATACATAGAGAATCCTAAAGATGCTACCAGAAAACTACTAGAGCTAATCAATGAATTTGGTAAAGTAGCAGGATACAAAATTAATGCACAGAAATCTCCTGCATTCCTATACACTAATGATGAAAAATCTGAAAGAGAATTTATGGAAACACTCCCATTTACCATTGCAACGAAAAGAATAAAATACCTACGAATAAACCTGCCTAAGGAGACAAAAGACCTTATAGAAAACTATAAGACACTGATGAAAGAAATTAAAGATGAAAAAAACAGATGGAGAGATATACCATATTCTTGGATTGGAAGAATGAACATTGTGAAAATGGCTGTATTCCCCAAAGCAATCTACAGATTAAATGCAATACCTATCAAACTACCAATGGCATTTTTTCACAGAATTAGAACAAAAACTTTCACAATTTGTATGGAAACACAAAAGACTCTGAATACCCAAAGCAATCTTGAGAAAGAAAAATGGAGTTGGAGGAATCAGGCTCCCTGACTTCAGATTATACTACAAAGCTACAGTAATCAAGACAGTACGGTACTGGCACAAAAACAGAAATATAGATCAATGGAACAGGATAGAAAGCCTAGAGATAAACCCATACACATATGGTCACCTTATCTTTGATAAAGGAGGCAGGAATGTACAGTGGAGAAAGGACAGCCTCTTCAATAAGTGGTGCTGGGAAAACTGGACAGCTACATGTAAAAGAATGAAATTAGAACACTCCTTAACACCATACACAAAAATAAACTCAAAATGGATTAAAGACCTAAATGTAAGGCCAGAAACTATAAAACTCTTAGAGGAAAACATTGGCAGAACGCTCTATGACATACATCATAGCAAGATCCTTTTTGACCCACCTCCTAGAGAAATGGAAACAAAAATAAACAAATGGGCCCTAATGAAACTTCAAAGCTTTTGCACAGCAAAAGCAACCATAAACAAGATGAAAAGACAACCCTCAGAATGGGAGAAAATATTTGCAATCGAAGCAACTGACAAAGGGTTAATTTCCAAAATTTACAAGCATCTCATGCAGCTTAATATCAAAAAAACAAACAACCCAATCCATAAATGGGCAGAAGACCTAAATAGACATTTCTCCAAAGAAGATATGCAGATTGCCAACAAACACATGAAAGAATGCTCAACATCAGTAATCATTAGAGAAATGCAAATCAAAACTATAATGAGGTATCACCTCACACCAGTCAGAATTGTCATCATCAAAAAATCTACAAACAATAAATGCTGGAGAGGGTGTGGAGAAAAGGGAACCCTCTTGCACTGGTGGTGGGAATGTAAATTGATACAGCTACTCTGGAGAACAGTATGGAGGTTCCTTAAAAAACTACAAATAGAACTACCATATGACCCAGCAATCCCACTACTGGGCATATACCCTGAGAAAACCATAATTCAAAAAGAGTCATGTACCACAATGTTCATTGCAGCACCATTTACAACAGCCAGGACATGGAAGCAAGCTAAGTGTCCACTGACAGATGAATGGATAAAGAATATGTGGCACATATATACAATGGAATATTATTCAGCCATAAAAAGAAACAAAATTGAGTTATTTTTAGTGAGGTGGATGGACCTAGAATCTATCATACAGAGTGAAGTAAATCAGAAACAGAAAAACAAAGACTGTATGCTAACACCTATATATGGAATCAGGAAAAAAAAAAGGTTCTGAAGAACCTAGGGGCAGGACAGGAATAAAGACGCAGACATAGAGAATGGACTTGAGTACACGGGGAGGGGGGAGCGTAAGCTGGGATGAAGTGAGGGAGTGGTATTGACATATATACACTACCAAACGTAAAACAGATAGCTAGTGGGAAGCAGCCACATAGCACAGCGAGATCAGCTCTGTGCTTTGCAACCACCTAGAGGGGTGGGATAGGGAGGGTGGGAGGGAGACTCAAGAGGGAGGGGTTATGAGGATATATGTATACGTATAGCTGATTCACTTTGTTATACAGCAGAAACTAATTCAACATTGTAAAGCAATTATACTCCAATAAAGATGTTAAAAAAATAAAAATACAATTAAAAAACAACCAAAACTCTTAGAGGAAATCATAGGCAGAACACTCTTTGACATAAATTGCAGCAATATCTTTTTCTAGCTGTCTCCCAGATTAATGGAAATAAAATCAAAAATAAAGGAATGGCACCTAATTAAACTCTAAAGCTTTTGCACAGCAAAAGAAACCATAGACAAAATGAAATGAAAACCCACAGAATGGGAGAAAATACTTGCAAACAATGCAACTGACAAGGGATTACTCTCCAAAATTTACAAACAGCTCATGAGGCTCAATATCAAAAAAACAGGGCTTCCCTAGTGGCACAGTGGTTGAGAATCTGCCTGCCAATGCAGGGGACATGGGTTCATGCCCCAGTCTGTGAAGATCCCACATGCCGCGGAGCAGCTGGGCCCGTGCACCATGGCCGCTGAGCCTGCGCGTCCGGAGCCTGTGCTCCGCAACGGGAGAGGCCACAACAGTGAGAGGCCCGCATACAGCAAAACAAAACAAAACAAACAAACAAAAGAAACAAACAACCCAATTGAAAAATGGGCAGAAAACCTAAATAGACATTTCCCCAAAGAAGACATACAGGTGGCCAGGAGGCACATGAAAAGATGCTCAACATTGATAATTATTAGGGAAATATAAATCAAAACTACAATGAGATATCACTTCACACCAGTCAGATTGGGCATCATTAAAATATCTATAAACAATAAATGCTGGAGTGGGTGTGGAGAAACGGGAACCCTCTTATACTTTTTGTCGGAATGTAAATTGGTACAGCCACTACAGAGAACAGTATGGAGGTATCTTAGAAAACTAAAAATAAAGCTGCCCTATTACCCAGCAATTGCACTCCTGGGCATATACTCAGAGAAAACAATAATTCAAAAAGATACATGCACCCCAATGTTCATTGCAGCACTGTTTACAATAGCCAAGACATGGAAGCGACCTAAATGTATATTGATTTTGAATCCTACAACTTTACAGAATTTATTTTAATGCTAACAGTTTTTTGGTGGAGTCTTTATGGTTTTCTCTATATAAAATTGTGTCATCAACAGTCGGGATTGGTCAAGATGGCAGAGAAGGAACACCCTGAGCTTGCCTCCTTGAACAGGCACACTAGAAATTAGAACTACTTACAGAGCAATTATTGATTAGAAAGACCAGAAGGTTAGCATGAAAGTGTTACAATTAAAGAGATAAAGAAGGAACCACAATGAAATGGTTAGGGGAGTGGAGACGCAGTACAGTCGAGAGCCATATCCCTGTGTGGGTGACCCACAAGTGGGAGGATAATTATAACTGTAGAGGTTCTCCCCATAGAGCAAAGGGCCTCAGCCCCTCATTGGGCTCCCAAGCCCAGGGGTCCTGCAGCAGGAAGACAAGCCCCCAGACAGTTTGGCTTTGAAGGCCAGCAGCAATTTTTGGGAGAGCCAGAGGAATGTGGGGAAAGAGACTCCACTCTTAAAGGGTGCACATAAAATCTCACATGCTCTGGGAATGAAGTCAGAAGTGGTAGTTTGAAAGCATCCTGGGTCAGACCCACCTGCTGATCTTAGAGATCCTCCCAGAGAGGGTCAACTGGAACTCACGCTGGGGACATAGACACTGGCAGCACCCATTATTGGGAGTGTGTTATACCACATGGACACTGGTGCTGGCAAGGGCCATTTTGGCATCTTCATTCCAGCTTATTAGCACAGAGACGTAGCCCCAACTGTCAGCCTCTTGGCACCAGTACTGAGATGCTTCAGAAGAAATAGCTAGTCAGGCATGGACACTGCCCCACCCAAAAGCAGGGGGGCTGCATTAAGACCTCCTGAGCCCACAGCCACCCTGTGATCCAACCCTTACATCAGGGGGCCCAGGACCCGGCCCCACACACCAGTGCACTGGACCTAGCCACTGGACTCCATAGGGGCCCTCACAGCTAGCCATAGGGACCCAGTCTCACCACCAATGGACCAGCACCAACTCCAGGAAAATCAGGGCCCTGCATCCAGAGACCCCAGAACTGGTCCTTCAAATCAGTGGTCCAGCACTGGGAGCAGCCTCACCAACGAGTGGGCACACACCAGCCCCAGGGCACCCTGGGCCCCAACTCTGCCCAACAAGGAGGTCAACACACCAACTCCAGGACCCCCAAGGCCCTGGGACATGGATATACCAAAAAGTGAACTGGCACTAGCCCCAGAACCCCTTGAGCCTCAGCCCTGCCCAACAGCGGACCAACACCAGCTCTGAGACACCTTGGACCCCTCAGACAATCACCCTGGGATACAGCCACACTCAGCACACTGACACCAGCTTTGGGACACCCCAGATGCTGCAGTCAGCTGTGTCAGGAAGCAGCCCTGCCTACTAGCAAGCCAACACTAGACCAAGGACCACTGGTCCTGCAACCTACCACCACAGAACCCAGCTTTGCTGACCAGTAGGCCAGCACTAGCCCTGCCCCCCCCAAAATGGCTTGATAGCCAGCTGCTTCATGACCTGGTCCCACCCACCTGCAACTGGCAGTCTGCACACAAGGTGAGGCCTGGCAACCAACCAGACCAGGTGCCAACCAGCCTACCAGACCACCCACAGCAGTCAGCACACCACAACAGAAAGACCCATGAAGCCCACATAGGGGACAACCCTAGAGCATATAGTTCTGATGACCAGAGCAGAGTGCACTGCTGGGACACATAAGATGTCTCCTACAAAAGGCCAGCTCTCTAAGGTCGGAAAATATAACCAACCTACGAATACATAGAAATAAAAACAGCAAATTTTAGGCAAAATAAGGTGACAGAGGAACATACTCAAAATGAAGGAACAAGATAAAATCCAGGAAAAAGAACTAAATGAAGTGGAAGTAAGCAACCTACACAATAAAGAGTTCAAGGTAATGACATAAAGATGTTCAATGAACTCAGGAAAAGATTGGATGAACAGAGTGAAAAGTTAGAAGTATTCAACAAAGAGTTACACAACATAGAGAAGAACCAAACAGAGATGAAGAAGAAAACAATAACTGAAATAAAAAATACACTAGAAGGAATCAGCAGTAGCCTAAGTGATACAGAGGAACATATCAGCAATTTGGAAGACAGAGGAGTGGAAATCACTGAAGCTGAACAGAATAAAGAAAAATGAATAAAAAGAAATGAGGACAGTTTAAGAAACCTCTGAAACAACATCAAGTGTAGTAACATTCACATTATAGGGGTCTCAGAAGGAAAAAGAGAGAAAGAGGCAAAGAACTTATCTGAAGACATAATAGCTGAAAACTTCCCTAACCTGGGAAAGGAAACAAATATCCAAGTTGAGGATTCACAGAGAGTCCCAAACAAGCTTGACCTCAAGAGGACCACACCAAGACACATTGTAATTAAAATGGAAAAATTAAAGATAAGAGGGAATATTAAAAGCAGCAAGGGAAAAGCAACAAGTTACATACAAGGGAACTCCCATAAGCCTATCAGCTGACTTTTCAGCAGAAACTGCAGGCCAGAAGGGAGTGGCACAATATGTTTAAAGTGATGAAAGGAGGAAACCTACAACCAAGGATTTTCTACCTGGCCAGGATTTTATTTGGATTTGATGGAGAGATCAAAAGGGTTACAGATAAGCAAAAGCTAAGAGTTCAGCATCACAAAACCACCTTTACAAGAAACGTTGAAGGGACTTCTGTAAGCAGACAAGGCTACAACTAGAGATATGAAAATCACAAAAGGAAAAATCTCATTGGTAAAGGCAAATATCTAGTAAAGGTAGTATTAATGATGTATAAGGGTAGTAGGAAGGTTAAAAGACAAAAGTAGGAAAACCATATATATCCACAATAAGCAGTTAAGGGATAAACAAAACAAAAAATGTAAAATCTGATGTCAAAAAGAGCAAACTTGAATGGTGGAATACAGGGTTGTTAAAATGCATATGTGCTTAAGAGATCAAAACCAAAATAATTATATATATATATATATATAATACACACACACACACACACACACACACACACACACACACACACACAGCTATATCTAAACCTATGGTACCCTCAAACCAAAAATCTATAATAGATACATACAAAAAAGAGAAAGGAATCCAAACATAACACTAAAGATAGTCTTCAAATCACAAGGGAAGGGAGCAAAAGAAGAAGAAAGGAACAAAATGAACTACAAAACACAACCCTAAAACAATTAACAAAATAGCAATAAGTACATACCTATCAATAATCACTTTAAGTTTAAATGGACTAACTGCTCCAAACAGAATATACAGAGTGGCTGAAGGGATACAAAAACAAGGCACATATATATGCACCTACAAGAAACTCACTTCAGATCTAAAGACACACACAGACCGAAAGTGAGAGGATGGAAAACACTATCCAATGAAAATGAAAATTAAAAGAAAGCCAGGGTATCAATACTTATATCAGACAAAATAGAGTTTACAACAAAGACTGTAACAAGAGACAAAGAAGGACATTATGTAATGATATAGGAATCAATCCAAGAAGAAGATATAATAATTGAAAATATATATACACTCAACATAAGAGCAAATAAATACATGAAGCAAATATTAGCAGGCATGAAGGGAGAAATTTACAATAATAGGAGGGGTTTTTAACAACCCACTTACATCAATGAAGAGATCATCCAGATAGAAAATAGAAAACCAATGAGGAAATGCTGTCCTTAACAAATCAGACAAAATGGATATATATATACATATATAAATTCCATTCAAAAGCAGCAGAAAATAAATTATTTTCAACTGCACATGGAAAATTCTCCAGAATAGATCACATGTTAGACTGAAAAAGAAATCTCAGTATATTTTAGAAAATTGAAATTATATCAAACATCTTTTCCAACCACAATACTATGAGACTAGAAATCAACTATGAGAAAAAACTGCAAAATACTTAAACATGTGGAAACTAAATATTATACTATTAAACGACCAATGGATCACTGAAAAAATCAAAGAGGAAATTAAAAAATACCTGGAGACAAATGAAAATGAAAACACAATGATGCAAAATCTATGGGATGCAGCACAAGCAGTTCTAAGGGTGAAGTTTATAGTGATACAAGGCTGCCCCAGGAAAGAGGAAAAATCTCATATAAACAATCTAACTTTACACCTAAAGGAGCTAGAAAAAGAAAAACAAACATAACCCAAAGTTAGTAGAAGGATATAAATGAGAAAGATCAGAGAAGAAATACATGAAAGAGAAACTAAAAAATGGAAAAGATAAATGAAACTAAAAGCTGGTTCTTTTAAAAGATAAAATTGATAAAACTTTAGCCAGACTAAAAAAGAAAAGGAGAGTGTCCAAGTAGATAAAATCAGAAATGAAAAAGGAGAATTTACAACTGACAGCACAGAAATACAAAGGATCATAAGAGACTCCTATGAACAATTATATGACAATGTAGAAGAAATGGACAAATTCCTAGAAATGTACAATTTCCCAAGACTGAGCCAGGAAGAAATAGAAAATATGAATAGACCACTTACTAGTAATGAAATTGAATCAGTAATAAAACATTACTCTCAAAAACAAAAAGTTCAGGAACAGATAGCTTCACAAGTGAATTCTACCAAACATTTAGAGAAGAGTTAACACCTATATTCTCAAACTATTCCAAAATATTGAAGAAGAGGGAACACTCCCAAATTCAGTCTATAAGGCCACCATTACCCTGGTACAAAAACCAGACAAAACACTACAAAAAAGAAAATCATGAGCCAATATCTTTGATGAATGTAGGTGCAAAAAGCCTCAACCAAATATTAGAAAACCAAATCTTACAATACATAAAAAGGATCATACATGACAATAAATTTGTATTCATTCCAGGGTCACAAGAGTGGTGCAACATACGCAAATCAATCAATGTGTTGAGATGGAGTTCTCTGGGTCTTGGTGTTGAGATGGAGTTCTCAATGGAACAGGATAGAAAGCCTAGAGATAAACCCACACACATATGGTCACCTTATCTTTGATAAAGGAGGCAAGAATATAAAGTGGAGAAAAGACAGCCTCTTCAATAAGTGGTGCTGGGAAAACTGGACAGGTACATGTAAAAGTATGAGATTAGATCACTTCCTAACGCCATACACTAAACTAAGCTCAAAATGGATTAAAGACCTAAATGTAAGGCCAGTAACTATCAAACTCCTAGAGGAAAACATAGGCAGAACACTCTATGACATAAATCACAGCAAGATCCTTTTTGACCCACCTCCTAGAGAAATGGAAATAAAAACAAAAATAAACAAATGGGACCTAATGAAACTTCAAAGCTTTTGCACAGCAAAGGAAACCATAAATAAGAGCAAAAGACAACCCTCAGAATGCGAGAAAATATTTGCAAATGAAGCAATTGACAAAGGATTAATCTCCAAAATTTACAAGCAGCTCATGCAGCTCAATAACAAAAAAACAAACAACCCAGGGCTTCCCTGGTGGTGCAGTGGTTGAGAGTCTGCCTGCTGATGCAGGGGATATGGGTTCGTGCCCCAGATGGGGAAGATCCCACATGCCGCAGAGCGGCTGGGCCCGTGAGCCATGGTTGCTGAGCCTGCATGTCCGGAGCCTGTGCTCTGCAACGGCAGAGGCCACAACAGTGAGAGACCCATGTACCACAAAAACAAACAAACAAACAAAACAAAACAAAACAAAAAACAACCCAATCCAAAACTGGGCAGAAGACCTAATTAGACATTTCTGCAAAGAAGATATACAGATTGCCAACAAACACATGAAAGAATGCTCAACATCATTAATCATTAGAGAAATGCAAATAAAAACTACAATGAGATATCATCTCACACCGGTCAGAATGGCCATCATCAAAAAATCTAGAAACAATAAATGCTGGAGAGGGTGTGGAGAAAAGGGAACCCTCTTGCACTGCTGGTGGGAATGTAAACTGATACAGCCACTATGGAGAACAGTATGGAGGTTCCTTAAAAAACTAAAAATAGAACTACCATACGACCCAGCAATCTCACTACTGGGCATATACCCTGAGAAAACCATAATTCAAAAAGAGTCATGTACCAAAATGTTCATTGCAGCTCTATTTACAATAGCCAGGAGATGGAAGCAACCTAAGTGTGCATCATTGGGTGAATGGATAAAGATGTGGCACATATATACAATGGAATATTACTCAGCCAGAAAAAGAAATGAAATTGGGTTATTTGTACTGAGGTGGATGGACCTAGAGTCTGTCATACAGAGTGAAATAAGTCAGAAAGAGAAAGACAAATACCGTATGCTAACACATATATATGGAATCTAAGAAAAAAAAAGGTCATGAAGAACCTAGGGGTAAGATGGGAATAAAGACACAGACTTGTGTCAGAGAATGGACTTGAGGATATGGGGAGAGGGAAGGGTAAGCTGTGCAAAAGTGAGAGAGTGGCATGGACATATATACACTACCAAACATAAAATAGATAGCTAGTGGGAAGCAGCCACATAGCACACGGAGATCAGCTCGGTGCTTTGTGACCACCTAGAGGGGTGGGATAGGGAGAGTGGGAGGGAGGGAGATGCAAAAGGGAAGAGATATGGGAACATATGTATATGTATAACTGATTCACTTTGTTATAAAGCAGAACCTAACACACCATTGTAAAGCAATTATACTCCAATAAAGATGTTTAAAAAAATCAATGTGATACAGCACATTAACAAAAAGAAACACAAATACCACATGATCATCTCAATAGATGCATAAAAAGCATTTGACAAAATTCAACATAACAATTCTCATCAAAGTGGGTATAGAGGGAACATATCTCAATATAATAAAGGCTGTTTATAGCCAACTCACAGCAAACTTAATACTCAATGGAGAAAAGCTGAAAGCCTTCCTGCCAAATTCAGGAATAAGACAAGTATGGCCACTCTCACCACTTCTATTTAAGATAGTATTAGAAGTTCTGGCCACAGCATTGAGACAAGAAAAAGAAATAAAAGGTATCCAGATTGGAAGGGAAGGGGTAAAACTGTCATTATTTGCAGATGACATTATACTCTATATAGAGAACACTAAAGTCTCCACACAAAAACTATTAAACTAATAAATCATGTCAGCAAAGTACTAGGATATGAGATTAATACACAGAAATCTGTTGCATTTCTATACACGAATATTGAAATAGTAGAAAGAGAAAGCAAAAAAAGATCTTGTTTAAAATAGTATCAAAAAATACCTAGGAGAGGGGGAAGATGGCGGAAGAGTAAGATGCGGAGATCACCTTCCTCCCCACAGATACATCAGAAATACATCTACACGTGGAACAGCTCCTACAGAACACCTACTGAACGCTGGCAGAAGACCTCAGACCTGCAAAAGGCAAGAAAATCCCCACCTACCTGGGTAGGGCGAAATAAAAAAGAATAAACAGAGACAAAAGAATAGGGGCAGGACCTGCACCAGTGGGAGGGAGCTGTGAAGGAGGAAAGGTTTCCACACACTAGGAAGCCCCTTCGTGGGCAGAGACGGTGGGTGGAGGAGGGGGAAAGCTTCGGAGCCGCGGAGGAGAGCACAGCAAAAGGGGTGCGGAGGGCAAAGCAGAGAGATTCCCGCCCAGAGGATCGGTTCCGACTGGCACTCACCAGCCCAAGAGGCTTATCTGCTCACGCGCCGGGGTGGGCGGGGCTGGGAGCTGAGGTTTGGGCTTCGGACAGAGTGCAGGGAGAGGACTGGCAGCGTGAACACAGCCTACAGGGGGTTAGTGCACCACGGCTAGATGGGAGGGAGTCCAGGAAAAAGTCTGGACCTGCCGAAGAGGCAAAAGACTTTTTCTTCCCTCTTTGTTTCCTGGTGCGCGAGGAGAGGGGATTAAGAGCGCTGCATAAAGAAGCTCCAGAGATGGGCGTGAGCTGCGGCTAACAGTGCGGACTTCAGAGACAGGCATGAGACCCTAAGTCTGCTGCTGCTGCCACCAAGAAGCCTGTGTGCGAGCACAGGTCACTATCCACACCTCCGTTCCGGGGAGCCTGTGCAGCCCGCCACTGCCAGGGTCCCGGGATCCAGGGACAACTTCGCCAGGAGAATGCACAGCGTGCCTTAGGCTGGTGCAACGGTCCCGTCAGCCTCTGTAGCCACAGGCTCGCCCTACATCCGTACCCCTCCCTCCCCCCGGCCTGAGTGAGCCAGAGCCCCTGAATAAGCTGCTCCTTTAACCCCGTCCTGTCTGAGCGAAGAACAGATGCCCTCCAGCGACCTACACGCAGAGCCATGGCCATATCCAAAGCTGAGCCCTGGCAACAGTGCGAAAAAAGAGAAAGGGAAATTTCTCCCAGCAGCCTCAGGAGCAGCAGATTAAATCTCCACAATCAACTTGATGTACCCTGCATTGGTGGAATAACTGAACAGACAACGAATAATCCCAAATTGAGGAGGTGGACTTTGAGAGCAAGATTTATTATTTTTTCCCCTTTTCCTCTTTTTATGAGTGTGTATGTGTATTCTTCTGTTTGAGATTTTGTCTGTATAGCTTTGCTTTCATCATTTGTCCTAGGGTTCTGTCCATCTGTATTTTTTCTTACATTAAAAAATTTTTTTTCTTAATAATTATTTTTTATTTTAATAACTTTATTTTATTTTATCTTACTTTATTTAATTTCATTTTATCCTCATTCTTTCTTTCTTTCTTTCTTTCTACTTTTTCTCACTTTTATTCTGAGCCGTGTGGATTAAAGGCTCTTGGTGCTGCAGCCAGGAGTCAGTGCTGTGCCTCAGAGGTGGGAGAGCCAACTTCAGGATACCGGTCCACAAGAGACCTCCCAGTTCCACGTAATATCAAACGGTGGAAATCTCCCAGAGATCTCCATTTCAACACAAACACCCAGCTTCACTCAACGACCAGCAAGCTACAGTGCTGGACACACAATGCCAAAAAACTAGCAAGGCAGGAACACAACCCCACCCATTAGCAGAGAGGCTGCTTAAAATCACAATAAGGCCACAGACACCGCAAAAATACACCACCAGATGTGGACCTGCCCACCAGAAAGACAAGATCCAGCCTCATCCACCAGAACACAGGCACTAGTCCCTTCCACCAGGAAGCCTACACAACCCACTGAACCAACTTTAGCCACTGGGGACAGACACCAAAAACAACGGGAACTACGAACCTGCAGCCTGCAAAAAGGAGACCCCAAACACAGTAAAATAAGCAAAATGAGAAGACAGAAAAACACACAGCAGATGAAGGAGCAAGATAAAACCCCACCAGACCTAACAAATGAAGAGGAAATAGGCAGTCTACCTGAAAAAATAATTCAGGACACTGATAGTAAAGATGACCCAAAATCTTGGAAATAGAACAGAGAAAATTCAAGAAACATTTAACAAGGACCTAGAAGAACTAAAGGTGAAACGAGCAATGATGAACAACACAATAAATGAAATTAAAAATACTCTAGAGGGGATCAATAGCAGAATAACTGAGGCAGAAGAATGGACAAATGACCTGGAAGATAAAATAGTGGAAATAACTACTGCAGAGCAGAATAAAGAAAAAAGAATGAAAAGAACTGAGGACAGTCTCAGAGACCTCTGGGACAACATTAAATGCACCAACATTCGAATTATAAGGGTCCCAGGAGAAGAAGAGGAAAAGAAAGGGACTGAGAAAATATTTGAAGAGATTATAGTTGAAAACTTCCCTAATATGGGAAAGGAAATAGTTAATCAACTCCAGGAAGCACAGAGAGTCCCATACAGGAAAAATCCAAGGAGAAACATGCCAAGACACAGTAATCAAACTGTCAAAAATTAAATACAAAGAAAACATATTAAAAGCAGCAAGGGAAAAACAACAAATAACACACAAGAGAATCCACATAAGGTTAAGGGCTGATCTTTCAGCAGAAACTCTGCAAGCCAGAAGGGACTGGCAGGACATATTTAAAGTGATGAAGGAGAAAAACCTACAACCAAGATTACTCTATCCAGCTAGGATCTCATTCAGATTTGATGGAGAAATTAAAAACTCTACAGACAAGCAAAAGCTGAGAGAGTTCAGCACCACCAAACCAGCTTTACAACAAATGCTAAAGGAACTTCTCTAGGCAAGACACACAAGAGAAGGAAAAGATCTACAATAACAGACCCAAAACAATGAATAAAATGGTAATAGGAACATACATACTGATAATTACCTTAAATGTAAATGGATTAAATGGTCCCACCAAAAGAAACAGATTGGCTGAACGGATACAAAAACAAGAACCATATATATGCTGTCTACAAGAGACCCACTTCAGACCTAGGGACACATACAGACTGAAAGTGAGGAGATGTTAAAAGATATACCATGCAAATGGAAACCAAAAAAAGCTGGAGTAGCACTTCTCGTATCAGACAAAACAGACATTAAAATAAAGACTATTACAAGAGACAAAGAAGGACACTACATAATGATCAAGGGATCGATCCAAGAAGAAGATATAACAGTTGTAAATATTTATGCACCCAACATAGGAGCACCGCAATACATAAGGCAAATGCTAACAGCCATAAAAGGGGAAATCGACAGTAACACATTCATAGTAGGGGACTTTAACACCCCACTTTCACCAATGGACTGATCATCCAAAATGAAAATAAATAAGGAAACACAAGCTTTAAATGATACATTAAATAAGATGGACTTAACTAATATTTATAGGACACTCCATCCAAAAACAGCAGAATAAACATTTTTCTCAAGTGCTCATGGAACATTCTCCAGGATAGATCATATCTTGGGTCACAAATCAAGCCTTGGTAACTTTAAGAAAACTGAAATCGTATCAAGTATCTTTTCCGACCACAGCGCTATGAGACTAGATATCAATTACAGGAAAAGATCTGTAAAAAAACACAAACACATGGAGGCTAAACAATACACTAATGGATAAAGAAGAAGTGGCACATATATACAATGGAATATTACTCAGCCATAAAAAGAAATGAAATTGGGTTATTTGTACTGAGGTGGATGGATCTAGAGTCTGTCATACAGAGTGAAGTCAGTCAGAAAGAGAAAAACAAATACTGTATGCTAACAGATACATATGGAATCTAAGAAAAAAAATGTCATGAAGAACCTACAGGTAAGATGGGAATAAAGACACAGACCTACTAGAGAATGGCCTCGAGGATATGGGGAGGGGGAAGGGTGAGCTGTGCCAAAGTGAGAGAGTGGCATGGACATATATACACTGCCAAACGTAAAATAGATAGCTAGTGGGAAGCAGCTGCATAGCACAGGGAGATCAACTCGGTGCTTTGTGACCACCTAGAGGGATGGGAGAGGGAGGGTGGGAGGGAGGGAGACGCAAGAGCGAAGAGATATGGGAACATATGTATATGTATAACTGATTCACTTGTTATAAATCAGAAACTGACACACAATTTTAAAGCAATTATACTCCAATACAGATGTAAAAAAATAATAAACAATACACTACTTATAACGAAGTGATCACTGAAGACATCAAAGAGGGAATCAAAAAATACCTAGAAACAAATCACAATGGAGACACGATGACCCAAAATCTATGGGATGCAGCAAAAGCAGTTCTAAGAGGGAAGTTTATAGCAATACAATCCTACCTTAAGAAACAGAAAACATCTCGAATAAACAACCTAACCTTACACCTAAAGCAATTAGAGAAAGAAGAACAAAAAAACTCCAAAGTTAGCAGAAGGAAAGAAATCATAAAGATTAGATCAGAAATAAATGAAAAAGAAATGAACAAAATGATAGCAAAGATCAATAAAACTAAAAGCTGGTTCTTTGAGAAGATAAACACATTTGATAAACCATTAGCCAGACTCCTCAAGAAAAAAAGGGAGAAGACTCAAATCAATAGAATTAGAAATGAAAAAGGAGAAGTAAAAACTGACACTGCAGAAATACAAAAGATCATGAGAGATTACTACAAGCAACTCTATGCCAATACAATGTACCACCTGGAAGAAATGGACAAATTCTTAGAAATGCATAACCTGCCAAGACTGAATCAGGAAGAAATAGAAAATATGAACAGACCAATCACAAGCACTGAAATTGAAACTGTGAGTAAAAATCTTCCAACAAGCAAAAGCTCAGGACTAGATGCCTTCACAGGAGAATTCTACCAAACATTTAGAGACGAGCGAACACCTATCCTTCGCAAACTCTTCCAAAATATAGCAGAGGCAGGAACACTCCCAAACTCATTCTACGAGGCCACCATCACTCTGATACCAAAACCAGACAAGGATGTCACAAAGAAAGAAAACTACATGCCAATATCACTGATGAACATAGATGCAAAAATCCTCAACAAAATACTAGCAAACAGAACCCAACAGCACATTAAAAGGATAATACACCATGATCAAGTGGGGTTTATTCCAGGAAAGCAAGGATTCTTCAATATACGCAAATCAATCAACGTGATACACCATGTTAACAAATTGAAGGAGAAAAACCATATGATCATCTCAGTAGGTGCAGACAAAGCTTTCAACAAAATTCAACACCCATTTATGATAAAAACTCTACAGAAAGTAGACATAGAGGGAACTTACCTCAACATAATAAAGGCCATATATGAGAAATCCACAGCCAACATCATTCTCAGTGGTGAAAAACTGAAACCATTTCCACTAAGGTCAGGAACAAGACAAGGTTGCCCACTGTCATCACTATTATTCACCATAGTTTTGGACATTTTAGCCACGGCAATCAGAGAAGAAAAAAAAAATAAAAGGAATCCAAATCGGAAAAGAAGAAGTAAAACAGTCACTGTTTGCAGATCACATGATACTACACATAGAAAATCCTAAAGATGCTATCAGAAAACTAGTAGAGCTAATCAATGAATTTGGTAGAGTAGCAGGATACAAAATTAGTGCACAGAAGTCTCTGGCATTCCTATACACTAATGGTGAAAAATCTGAAAGAGAAATTAAGGAAACCCTCTCACTTACCATTGCAATAAAAAGAATAAAACACCTAGGAATAAAACTACCTAAGGAGACCAAAGGCCTGTATGCAGAAAACTATAAAACACTGATGAAAGAAATTAAAGATGAACAAACAGGTGGAGAGATATATCATGTTCTTGGATAGGAAGAATCAACATGTGAAAATGACTATACTTCCCAAAGCAATCTACAGATTCAGTGCAATCTCTATCAAACTACCAGTGACATTTTTCACAGAATTAGAACAAAAAATTTTACAATTGGTATGGAAACACATAAGACCCCGAATAGCCAAAGCAATCTTGAGAAAGAGAAATGGATCTGGAGGAATCAGGCTGCCTGACTTCAGATTATACTACAAAGCTACAGTAATCAAGACAATATGGTACTGCCACAGAAACAGAAATATAGAACAATGGAACAGGATAGAAAGCCCAGAGATAAACCCATGCACATACAGTCACCTTATCTTTGCCAAAGGAGGCAAGAATATACAATGGAGAAAAGACAGCCTCTTCAATAAGTGGTGCTGGGAAAACTGGACAGCTACATGGAAAAGAATGAAATGAGAACACTCCATAACACCATTCACAAAAATAAACTCAAAATGTATTAAAGACCTAAATATAAGGCCAGACACTATCAAACTCTTAGAGGAAAACATGCGCAGAACACTCTGTGACATACATCATAGCAAGATCCTTTTTGACCCACCTCCTAGAGAAATGGAAATAAAAAAAAATTAAACAAGTGGGATGTGACGAAACTTAAAAGCTTTTGCACAGCAATGGAAACCATAAACAAGATGAAAGGACAACCCTCAGAATGGGAGAAAATATTTGCAAAAGAAGCAACTGACAAAGGATTAATTTCCAAAATTTACAAGCATCTCATTCAGCTCAATATCAAAAAAACAAACAACTCAATCCAAAAATTGGCAGAAAACTTAAATAGACATTTTTCCAAAGAAGATATACAGATTGCCAACAAGTACATGAAAGGATGCTCAACATCACTAATCATTAGAGAAATGCAAATCAAAACTCCAATGAGGTATCACCTCACACCAGTCAGAATGGCCATCATCAAAACATCTACAAACAATAAATGCTGGAGAGGGTGTGGAGAAAAGGGAACCCTCTTGCACTGTTGGTGGGAATGTAAATTGATAGAGCCACTATGGAGAACATTATGGATGTGCCTTAAAAAACTAAAAGTAGAGGAATCCTATGATCCTGCAATCCTGCTCCTGGGCATATATCTGTAGAAAAACATGGTTTAAAAGGATACATGTACCCCAATGTTCATTGCAGTGCTGTTTACAATAGCCAAGACATGGAAGCAACCTAAATGTCCATCGACAGATGAATGGATAAGGAAGATGTGGTACATATATACAGTGGAATATTACTCAGCCATTAAAAAGAATGAAATAATGCCTTTTGAGGCAACATGGATGGACCCGGAGATTATCATACTAAGTGAAGTAAGTCAGACAGTGGAAGACAAATATCATATGATATCTCTTATGTGCGGAATCTAAAAAAAGTGATACAAATGAATTTGTTTACAAAATAGAAACAGATTCACAGACTTAGAGAACGAACTCATGGTTACCAGTGGGGAAGAGTCGGGGGGAGAGATAGACTGGGAGTTTGGGATTGACATGTACACACTGCTGTATTTGAAATAGAAAACCAAAAAGGACCTACTGTATAGAACAGGGAATGCTGCTCAATATTCTGTAATAACCTAAATGGGAAAAGAATTTGAAAAAGAATAGATACATCTATATGAATAACTGAACCACTTTGCTGTATCCCTGAAACTAACACAACACTGTTAATCAATTAAGCTCCAATATAAAATGAAAAAATATTTTTATAGTGGGCAGAAGGCCTAAATAGACTTTTTTTTCCAAAGGAGACATACAGAATGCCAACAGGAACATGAAAAGATGTTCAACATTGCTAATCATCAGGGAAATGCACATGAAAACTGCAACGAGGCATCACCTCACACCAGTCAGAATGGCCATCACCAAAATATCTACAAATAATAAATGCTGGAGAGGATGTAGAGAAAAGTGAACCCTCCTACACTGTTTTTGGGAATGTTATTTAGTGCAGCCACTATGAAGAACGGTATGGACGTTCCTCAGAAAACTAAAAATAGAGCTACCACATGATCCAGCAATTCTGCTTCTGGGTATACATCTGAAGAAAAAGAAAACACTAATTCAAAAAGATACGTGCACCCCAATGTTCATAGCAGCATTCTTCGTAATAGTGAAGATATGGAAGCAACCTTAGTGTCTATCAACAGATGAATGGATAAAGAACAAGTGTCATACACACACACACACACACACACACACACACACAATGGAATACTACTCAGCCATAAATAAGAGTGAAAATTTGCCATCTGCAACAACATGGATGGACCTGGAGGGTATTATCCTAAGAGAAATAAGTCAGACAGAGAAAGACAAATATTGTATGTTATCACTTATATATGAAATCTAAAAAATAAAGAAAACTAGTTAATATAACAAAAAATATATACTCACAGGTATAGAGAACAAACTAGTATTTACTAGTTTGGGGGAGGTATAAGATAGGGGTAGGGGATTAAGAGGTACAAATTATTATGCATAAAATAAATAAGCTACAAGGATATACAGTACAGCACAGGGAATATAGCCAATATTTTATAATATATATAAATAGAGTATAATCTTTAAAAATTGTGAATCACTATGTTGTACACCTAAAACTTACATAATATTGTAAATCAACTATACCTTGATAAATAAAAAAATTCCATCAGAATATCATTAGATAAAAAAATATCTCCAGACATTGTCAAATGTGTCCTGTGGGTGGGGGAATATACCCCCAGTTGAGAACCACTGGTTTAAAGGCATGGTAATGTTGTAGTTAAGAGCACAGTTTTTACACAATTATGTATGAATCAAGACTCTTTTTCTTACTGGCTTCATGACCTTGAGCAAATCACTTCACTTTTCTGAACCTCATTTTCCTCTCTTCTGTAAGTGGGAACAACAAGACCTGGTTTAGGGTTGTTGTAAGGATTTTATGAGATCATGTATATAAAACACTCAATACATAGTGGCAATAATAATGTGCTAATATTATTAACCATTATTAATTAACAAAGATTGCAATTTCCTAGGAAATGGTGAATGAGGAAAGGAGGTGGTTTCTTAAGGGTATACTCAGAACTAACTTTTTAATTGCCCCTGCTGTCATAAGAGAATTCAGCTCTTCCCATTTGCTAGTAGTCCTCACCTTCAAAGATAAGAGGGAGTATTAAGTCTTTCTCTCAAAGATTCCATAGCTAATTCTGGAAAGGCAGGATACTGAGCTCTATACTATGGAATCTGTATAATCTATTTTGGGGTAAGGGTCTCTGAGATTTCTATCTATGTGTAGGCGCAATCAAACTCCAACCCACCCCTTCTCTAGAAGTCAGCTCTCTAAGTATCAAAGAGATGAGAAGCGTCTTACCGTAGAATTACACCAGAGACACCGGAAATCTTGAAGTCTCTGATAACTGCCACAGTTCTTGTGACATACTGCGCACTGAGAACTGACAGATATGTTTCCTTCTACCCACTGATGAGGCATAGTTTTCTGAAGGATAAAAAGAGACAAGAGGTAGAAGTTAGAGATATAAGGAGAGGAAGGGCCAGCTGGAATAACTATACTACCCCATGGAGGACACTAGACAACCCCAAGGAAGTTTCCCATCATCCTTCCCTCCCCACTCCCATGCTAGTGACAAATGACAGGTGGGAGCTGCGGGGGAGGCTTTCATTCTTCTAGATTTGTTGGATCATAAGCCTGGGAATGAAGCCTACTTGGGTTGTCTGGAAACAGGAAGAAGTCTTCCTCCCCCTGTGTGTCGTGACTGAAGGAGAGATGGAAAAGGGTGATTATGAGAAAGCATGGCTGGTACTCACTACTTCATCTGCAGGCATGAGGAGGTCATCAGTAATGGATAATGTATTCCATTTGCAATCTTTGCTTGCTCTTAAAGCACATAATCTGTGAGACTTTACTTTGCACACTGTGAAAGAGGAAGAAAAAAAGATGGATGTGAATCTGGTGACAATGAAGATTCTAACTTCCTTCCCTAAGCTGCTCTAAAAGTTAGAACCTAGATGCATCTAAGTAGTTGTGACTTAACTCCAAAGGCTTATTTTCCATATATTTCAGTTTCTTTGTATTCTTCCCAGCCAAATTTTCTATTACCTGACTTGAATTGAAATTGATGGTAAGAATGAGGTGATTTCTATTTTTCCAAACCTGTGACTGCACTGTCCAATCCTCCCAGACCCAACCCTCCCTTTTGATTAATGAGAATTCCCCCTCATGCCAGTTTCCTCCCGTCTCCTTTCCCCTGTCTGTTAAGTGTCAGGGTTAACCTTACACTAGAATCAGTGACCTAGTGTGAGTCAATGATACTAAAGCCTCATGAGCTCCTTCACACCCATCTCCACCCATTGACCTCCACTTCCTAAAGGAATCAGAAATGTACCTTCACAGATGATAACATTTCGAGATAAGGCAGGAATGGTCCCTCGACAAACATTGCAGTGCTGGGTCCGGGGACTGTGGCTTGAGTACCAATAGTGCATTCCAACAAGAAAAGGGTTGTTTTCTGCTGCAGGTATCTAAAATAAATCAAAGAGAAGAAAGAATAGAGAGTTAACCACAGAGACGGATTAGGGAAGGCCAGAAGATCTGAATGCTAAGGCTGAAATGGCCAGCTACATAAGGTGTCAGAGCATGTGAAGAGGAAGAATCAAAGTTGAGCCAATGCTTAACAAATCTCCCATCTCTGTTTTTTCCCAGTGGTTTTAAAAAGGGAAAAGGAATGAGGGGGTGGTAGATCCTGGAACAGGGACTGAAGGCAGGAGTGATGATCTTTATACTCCTTGGCTAAACCATTTCATTGGTTTAGCCTAAGCAAAATTAGTTCTGTTAGTCTTGGCCTTGGCCCTCTTTGAGTAGTCAGCAAAAGGAGGTTGTGAGTAGGAAATGCAGTGATATCCAAGCCCTCTTGCCAGGCAAGAAAGGGAGGAGGCAGGGCTCCGACTCTAGGCTAAGGAATGCTTGTCAGGCTTTAGCTGCCTCCTGGAGATATACATTACCCTTCCTGGACCTGCTGCTGCCAAGTGAGGAGAGCATTGCATTGCTGGGACAACAGTTTCATTTCAGAGGCTTCTGGTCCCAGTATTCTTTTCTGAATAACATGCTCTGACTGCCTATAGCAATTTCCTGGTTAATCAATTTAATTTATTCAAAATTCATTAAATTTTTACTGAGTAACTGCTATGTGCTTGGCACTTTTCAAGGCACTGATGAACAAGATAAAGTCTCTGCCCTCATGGAATGGCATTCTGTTTGGTGTCCTCTTTCATGGTATTCAATTTGACATTTACTATTAACCTCCCTATAAATGCTACATTTGTTTATCACAGCCTGACTCTCATGACTGTGGGGCTGGCACAGGGCATACCAGAAACTAGTTTTGGGGCTAAAAGGGGAAGGGGAGGAGTGGGCACCAAAAACTTCCAAATTTGTTCTGGGTGTGCATTCCACAGGACACTTCCACCTTTTCTATAATTCCTGTGAATGTCTGATCTCTTCCTTCTCTGCCTTCCTCTGGAATGTAGACATAAGCATATGCATTCAGCTTTTTATTCTGGATGTTATAATCGGTTGGGTGTGTAAAGGCATAAGACTTTTAAATGAACTATATATTCTTCCTGATGCCAGCTGATACTGGTCCACTAGAGAGAGAGACAGAGAGGGAAAGAGAGAAAGCGCTATTGAGGGATCTGCCATATTTAGTGTTCAACCTTGATCAATTTATAGGAATTCATTATCTAAAACATAGCCTGTACATGGTATTCCCTGATCCCTCCTTCCCCCTCTGGCATGCCGTTTATGTGCTAAGCTGCTGTTGGAATGACCAGGAAGCTTCTGGAAGGAAAAGCTACTTTGATGCACTAAAGGCTCACCTAGTATGGAGTCACTTTGTGATTGTATTATTTTTTGCATACTGAAACCCTGGCAAAGTTCCGAGAAGATCAAAGTAGAGAGTGGAGAGTCCTGAGGAAGTGACATAGTCTTGGCTTTGACATGCTGAGCAACTAGCACCTTTCTACTTCCCACTAGATTATAACTTTACAAGTACCTTCCTTCCTTCCAACCTCCTTCTTTCCTCCAATAATTACTAAGAGCGACTTTATGTCATCTATAAAGCTAGACACTGGAGATTCAGAGATGAATGATCCATAGTTCTTGCCCTCACGGAGCTCATAGTCTACTGTAGGAGACAACTTCCTAAACAGATGACTCCAGTGTAGAGTGAAAAGTGAGCTCTCCTATAATGTTCAAGATTCTACAGGACAAATGAAAGAAATGATGAACTCTGCCTGGGTGGAATATTGAATGTCATGCTCCAATTATTTACAGAATATAAAAATATATAAAATGGAAATTGCTTTGGTTCAGCAGTGGAGGAGGTGGGACTTTTATTCCTTAAGTACATCCTATTGTATAAGAAAACTTTGGTGCATACCACCCTGGATGAGTACATGTTGTATGCTGAATTGTGTCCCCTGCCAAAATATGTTCAAGTACCTGGTACCTGTGAATGTGACCTTATTTGAAAATAGAATCTTTATAGATATAATCAATTTAAGATGTTGTCATAATGGATTAGTGACTGGTGTCCTTTCCCTCTTTTTATTAAATTAAAAAAATTTTTTAACATCTTTATTGGAGTATAATTGCTTTACAATGGTGTGCTAGTTTCTGCTTTATAGCAAAGTGAATCAGTTATACATATGTTCCCATGTCTTTTCCCTCTTGCGTCTCCCTCCCTCCCACCCTCCTTATCCCACCCCTCTAGGTGGTCACAAAGCACTGAGCTGATCTCCCTGTGCTATGTGGCTGCTTCCCACTAGCTATCTATTTTATGTTTGGTTGTGTATATATGTCCATGCCACTCCCTTACTTTGTCCCAGTTTACCCTTCCCCCTCCCTGTATCCTCAAGTCCATTCTCTAGTAGGTCTGCGTCTTTATTCCCGTCTTGCCCCTAGGTTCTTCATGACCATTTTTTTGTTTGTTTTTTAGATTCCATATATATGTGTTCGCATACAGTATTTGTTTTTCTCTTTCTGACTTACTTCACTCTGTATGACAGACTCTATGTCCACCAACCTCACTAAAAATAACTCAATTTCATTTCTTTTTATGGCTGAGTAATATTCCATTGTATATATGTGCCATATCTTCTTTATCCATTCATCTGTTGAAGGACATTTAGGTTGATTCCATGTCCTGGCTATTGTAAATAGATCTGCAATGAACATTTTGGTACACAACTCTTTGAATTACGTTTTTCTCAGGTTATATGCCCAGTAGTGGGATCACTGGGTCATATGGCAGTTCTATTTGTAGTTTTTTAAGGAACCTCCATACTGGTCTCCATAGTGGCTGTATCAATTTACATTCCCACCAACAGTGCAAGAGGGTTCCCTTTTCTCCACACCCTCTCCAGCATTTATTGTTTGTAGATGTTTTGATGATGGCCATTATGACCGGTGTGAGATGGTATCTCATTGTAGAAGAGGGAAATTTGGACAGACACAGGAGAGACATCATGTGATAATAGAGGCAGAGATTGGAATGATGCATCTACAAGCCAAGGTATGCCTGCAATCACCAGAAGCTAAGAAGAGGCAAAGAAGGATTCTCTTCTAGAGCCTTCAGAAAGAGCACAGTCCTGCCAACCCATTGATTTTGTACTTCTAGACTCCAGAACTGTGAGAGAGGTATCTTAATTCACCCAGTTTGTGGATTTGATATGGCAGTCCTGGGAAACTAACACAGTATGTCATTACAGGCCTTTCTATTAATTGACACAGATTAAAAATTGACTTTGAAGACAGATGAAGAACTGTGGCATGTATACAAACCACTGATCTCTGAATGTTAAGGCTTTTAATGTGTGGTTGTTGGGTTTTATGTTTGATTTTTATGCTCTCTAAAATACATAGGTTAATACATTCATGCAGAGATCATCACTCCAATCTGATTCTTCACTGTTTTAGAGCAGCTAAGGCTATTTTCTCCATCTCCTGAATCTCTTTCAGTATAATCCAGAACCCAGATAGGTTCATTAATTATTTGTCTATTCATTAAAGGAGATCTTGTCAGTCCAGGTGTTTGGTAAACTCTAAAACACTGTTCAAGTGTGAGGACTTAATAATATTAAGTATTTTCAAAGTGCATAAAAGTCTCAAGTGAAACATCCCATAAAGCACAAAATCTTCTAAAGATGTGTTTCCTTAAAAGAATCTTGTTTGGGATGGTTTATTTGATGAAAGGCTGTGTTTAGATAAAACAAAACTAGTAGTTTTACTGTAACTTGAAGCCAACTTCTTTGTTATGTCAAGGTTTTGGAAACTACAGAATGTTAGGGCCTCCCAGGTTGGCCATTGGTAGGGTGACCATATCATCCAAATCAGGACACTTTGAACAGTGAAAGGGGGAGGTATAGTATGTAATTATGCTGGAACAATAAGTGTAAATTGTGTTCATCCTGAGAAAACCACTAGCCATGGAGATGCTACACATGAGCTAGAGAGTCATTTATCCAGTTTGAATCTATTTGTTGATCTATACAGCCTAGTTGTCTGGCTTGGTACCACTTAGTTGCCTATCGGGCTACCACATACTCACAAGGGGTGGGGACTAGAGGAGAGAAAAGATAATTAGGTAAAATTTAAGATGTCTTTCCAAGAGCATGGATTTAGAGTTAGGAGAGCTAAGATCTCAATTCTGTCACAATAAATTACGTGATTTCAGGCAAGGCAACTGAACTCCTCTGAGGTTTCTTTCTCACCTACTTAATGAAATCTTAGAATCATAAGCTTTTCAAGTTGAAAGCAATGCTTGAATTCATCTAGTCTACCCACCAGAAAAACTAATTTTCTTTTTTAAATTGAATTTTAAAATTGAGGTATATTTGACAATTAAAATTGTACATATTGAATTTAATGATTTGATATACATATGTAGTGAAATAATCACCACAATCAAGCTAATTAACTTATCACCTAGGATAGTTACCACTTTCTTTCCTTCTTTTTTTTTTTGTATGTGTGTTAGAGCACTTAAGATCTTCTCTCTTAGCAAATTTTAGTATAAAATAAATGATTGTTACTTACGGTCACATTGTTGTACATTAGACCTCCAGAACTTATCCTCCTGCATAACTGAAACTTTGTACCGCTTAACCAACATCTCCCCATTTCCCCCTCTCCTCAGCACTTGGTAACCACCATTCTTCTCTCTGCTTCTAGAGTTCCAACGATTTTAGATTCCACATATAAATGAGAACATACAGTATTGTCTTTCTCTGTTTGGCTTATTTAATGTAGCATACTTTCTTCAGGTTCATCTGTGTTGTTACAACTGGCAAGATTTCCTTCTTTTTTTCAGGCTGAACAATATTCGATTGTATTTGTGTATGTATATATCTATATCTATATCACATTTTAAAAATCCATTTTATCCATTGAGGGACAGTTAGGTTGTGTCTGTATCTTGGCTGTTGTGAATAATGCTGAAAGAAACATGGGAGTTCTGATATCTCTTCAAGATGCTGATTTCATTTCCTTTGGATATATACCCAGAAGTGAGATTGCTGGGTCATAAGGTAGTTATATTTTTAACACTTTGAGAAACCTCAGTACTACTTTCCATAATGGCTGTACCAATTTATAGTCCCATCAAAAGTGCACAAGTTTTCTCTTTTCTCCGCATTCTTGTCAGCACTTGTTGTCTCTTGTGTTTTTTTTTTGCCATATCACACGGCATGAGGGATCTTAGTTCCCCAACCAGGGATTAAACCTGCACCCCCTACAGTGTAAGCTCAGAGTCTTAACCATTGGACTACCAGGGAAGTTCCTCTTTTTTGCTTTTCTTTTTCTTCTTTTTAAATTTGAAGTATAGTTGATTTACATATTGTGTTAGTTTCAGGTGTACAGCAAGGTGATTTAGTTATACATACATATATATCTATTTTTTTCAGATCTTTTAAAAATAATTATATATTTTTTATTTTAGCAAAGATTCAGAATATATCTCTTTAAGAAAAAAGAGTTACATCATACAATCTTTTGAAAATATACATTCATATATTGGTTTTGTCCTATGATTAATTTGATTACTAAAAGTTGTAAAGTGCAGCTAAATTTGAGAGCCAAGTTATTAGTAGTTAAAGACTGATTTGCTTTTTTTAAATTGAAGTATAGTTGATTTACAATATTGTGTTAGTTTCGGGTGTACAGCAAAGTGATTCAATTATATAGATATATATTCTTTCAGATTATTTTCCATTATAGGTTATTATAAGATATTGAATATGGTTCCCTGTGCAAACAGTAAATCCTTTTTGCTTATCTATTTTATGTATAGTAGTTTGTATCTATTAATCCCATACTTCTTTTTTTAAAGTTTATTGTGAAGTTATTTTACATTATTTTATCATTATGTGGCATTAGGAGATTTTCAAAAATTTATTTATTTATTTTTATTGAAGTATAGTTGATTTACAATGTTGTGTTAGTTTCAGATGTACAGCAAAGTGATTCAGTTATACATACATATATATCTATTTTTTCAGATCTTTTAAAAATATATTATTTTTATTTTAGCAAAGAGTCAGAATATATCTCTTTAAGAAAAAAGAGTTACATCATACAATCTTTTGAAAATATACATTCATGTATTGGCTTTGCCCTACAACTAATTTGATTACTGAAAGTTGTAAAGTGCAGCTAAATTTGGGAGCCAAGTTATTAATAGTTAAAGACTGATTTGCTTTTTTAAATTGAAGTATAGTTGATTTACAATGTTGTATTAGTTTCAGGTATACAGCAAAGTGATTCAGTTATATATTATATATATGTTACATATAATATATATATATTCATTCTTTTTCAGATTCTTTTCCCATATAGGTTATTACAGAATATTGAGTATAGTTCCCTGTGCTATACAGTAGGTCTTTGTTGGTTATCTATTTTATATATAGTAGTGTATATATGTTAATCTCATACTTCTAATTTATCCCTCCCCACTTCCTTTCCCCTTTGATAACCATAAGTTTGTTTTCTATGTCTGTGAGTCTGTTTCTGTTGTGTACACAGATTCATTAGCATTGATTTTTAGATTCCACATATAAGTGATACAATATTTGTCTTTGTCTGACTTACTCCACTAAGTATAATATTCTCTAGGGCCATTCATGTTGCTGCAAATGACAATCTTTCATTCTTTTTTTATGGCTGAGTAATATACCAATGTATATATATCTCACATCTTCTTAAGCCAATAGTTTGTTGATGGACACTTGGGTTGTTTCCATGTCTTGGCTATTGTAAATAGTGCTGCTATGAACATTGGAGTGCATGTATCTTTTTGAATTAGAGTTTTCATCTACCCAGGAATGGGACTGCTGTGTCATATGGTAGTTCTATTTTTAGTTTTTAAAGGAACCTCTGTACTGTTTTCCGTAGTGGTTGCACCAATTTGCATTCCTTTCAACAGTGTAGGAAGGTTTCTTATTCTCCAACCCTCTCCAGCATTTATTATGTGTAGACTTTTTGATGATAGCTATTCTGATGATAAGAGCCATTTTAACAAGGGTGAGATGATATCTCATTGTGGTTTTGATTTGCATTTCCCTAATGATTAATGGTGTTGAGCACTTAACTTTTTATCCATTTTTATGTCTTCTTTGGAAAAATATCTATACAGGTCCCTCACCAATTTTAAAAACAGATTATTTGTGGGTTTTTTAAACTATTGAGTTGTAGGTGCTCCTTATGTATTTTAGATATTAACCTCATATCAGGTATATAGCTTGTAAATATTTTCTCCCATTTCTAGGTTGCCTGTTCACTCAGTTGATTTAGCTTGATGTAATCTCACTTGTTTATTTTAGTTTTTGTTCCTTGTGCTTTTGATGTCATATCCAAGAACTCATTGTCCCAGTCAATGTCAAGAAGGTTTTTCTCTGTTTTATTCTGGTAGTTTTATAGTTTTAGGTCTTACACGTAAGTCTTTATTCAGCCTGAGTTGATTTTTTGTACATGGTGTGAGGTAATGGTCCAATTTCATTCTCCTTCATGTTGATATCTAATTTTCCCAACACCATTTATTGAAGACTACCCTTCCCCAATTTTGTGTTCTTGGCCCCCTTCTGAAAATCAGTTGACTGTAAAAGCATGGATTTATTTCTGTGCTCTCTATTTTGTTCCATTGGTCTGTATGTCTGTTTTCATGCCAGTACAATATTGTTTTGATTACTATAGCTTTGTAATGTATGTTGATATCAGGAAGTGTGATGCCTCTAGCTTTGCACTTCTTGCTCAAAACTGCTTTGGCTATTTGGGGTTGTTTTTGGCTCCATATGAATTTTAGGATTGCGCTTTCTATTTATGTAGGGAATACCATTGGATTTTGATTGGGATTGTATTAAATCTGTAGATTGCTTTGTGTAGTATGGGCATTTTAACAATATTAATTCTTACGATCCATGAACATGGGATGTCTATCCATTTATCTATGTATTCTTTACTTTCCTTCATCAATGTTTTATAATTTTCAGTGTATGTTTTTCACCTGTTTGTTTATGTTTATTACTAAATATTTTATTCTTTTTGCTGCTATTGTGAATGGTCTTATTTTCTTAACTTTCCTTTCAAATAGTTCATTGTTTGTGTATAGAAAACTCAGTGATTTTTTGTATGTTGATTTTGTACCCTATGACTTTACTGAAATTTTTTGTTAGTTGTAACAATTATTTTGTTCAGTCTTTAGGTTTTACTACATATATGATCATGTTGTCTGCAAACAGAGACAATTTTACTTCTTCCTTTCCAGTTTGGGTGCCTTTTAATTCTTTTTCTTGCCCAATTGCTCTGGCTTGGATTTCTAGTACTATGTTGAAAAGAAGTGGTGAGAGTATGCAGACTTGCCTTGTACCAGATCTTAGAGGGCAAGCTTTCAGTTTTTTTCCCATTAATTATAATGTTGTCTATGGGCTTTTCATATATGGTCTTTATTGTGTTGAGGTAAGATCTTTCTATACTTACTTTGTTGAAAGGTTTAATGATGAATTGGTGTTGAACTTTGTCAAATGCTTTGCTTGCATCTATTGAGATGATCATGTGGTTTTTTTCTTTCATTTTGTTAATGTATTGTAAGACATTGTTTGACTATGTATATTGAAATATTGTTGCATCCTTGGGATAAATCCCTCTTGGTTACAGTGTATAATCCTTTAAATGTGCTATTGAATTCGGTTTCCTAGTATTTCATTAAGAATTTTTGCATCTGTGCCTCTGAGGTGGGAGAGCCGACTTCAGGACACTGGCCCACGAGAGACCTCCTAGGTCCACATAATATCAAATGGCGAAAGATATCCCACAGATCTCCATATCAATGCTAAGACCCAGCTCCACTCAACAACCAGCAAGCTACAGTGTTGGACACCCTATGCCAAAGAACTAGCAAGATAGGAACACAATCCCACCTATTAGCAGAGAGGCTGCCTAAAACCATAATAAGTTCACAGACACCCCAAAACACACCACCAGATGCGGTGCTGACTACCAGAAAGACAAGATCCAGACTCATCCACCAGAACACAGGCACTAGTCCCCTCCACTAGGGAGCCTACACAACACACTGAACTAATTTTAGCCGCTGGGGGCAGACAGCAAAAACAATGGGAACTATGAACATGCAGCCTGCGAAAAGGAGACCCCAAACACAGAACGTTAAGCAAAATGAGAAGACAGAAAAACACACAGTAGATGAAGGAGCAAGGTAAAAACCCATGAGACCAAACAAATGAAGAGGAAATAGGAAGTCTACCAGAAAAAGAACTCAGAGTAATGATAGTAAAGATGATCCAAAATCTTGGAAATAGAATGGAGAAAATACAAGAAACATTTAACAAGGACTTAGAAGAATTAAAGAGCAAACAAACAATGATGAACAACACAATAAATGAAGTTAAAAAT
This sequence comes from Monodon monoceros, assembly GCF_005190385.1. Classification (NCBI taxonomy): domain Eukaryota; kingdom Metazoa; phylum Chordata; class Mammalia; order Artiodactyla; family Monodontidae; genus Monodon; species Monodon monoceros. Next base: position 43,735,584 of record NW_021703779.1, read on the forward strand.
TCTCTAGAAGGAAGCAAAAGCAGAATAACTGAAGCAGAAGAACGGATAAGTGGCCTGGAAGATAAAATAGTGGAAATAACTACTGCAGAGCAGAAAAAAGAATGAAAAGAATTGAGGACAGTCTCAGAGACCTCTGGGACAACATTAAATGCACCAACATTTGAATTATAGGGATCCCAGAAGAAGAAGAGAAAAGGAAATGGACTGAGAAAATATTTTAAGAGAGTATAGTTGAGGGGCAGAGGGGAAGATGGCAGAAGAGTAAGACACAGAGATCACCTTCCTCCCCACAGATACACCAGAAATACATCTACACATGGAGCAACTCCTACAGAACACCTACTGAATGCTGGCAGAAGACCTCAGACCTCCCAAAAGGCAAGAAACTCCCCACGTACCTGGGTAGGGCAAAAGAAAAAAAGAAAAAACAGAGACAAAAGAATAGGGACGGGACCTGCACCAGTGGGAGGGAGCTGTGAAGGAGTAAAGGTTTCCACATACTAGGAAGCCCCTTCGCGGGCGGAGACTGCGGGAGGCGGAGGGGGGAGCTTCAGAGCCCCGGAGGAGAGCAAGCAACAGGGGTGCGGAGGGCAAAGCGGGGAGATTCCCGCACAGAGGATCGGTGCCGACCGGCACTCACCAGCCCAAGAGGCTTGTCTGCTCACCTGCCGGGGCGGGCGGGGCTGCGAGCTGAGGCTCGGGCTTTGGTCCGAGTGCAGGGAGGGGACTGGGGTTGGCTGCGTGAACACAGCCTGAAGGGGTTAGTGCACCACGGCTACCCGGGAGGGAGTCCGGGAAAAGGTCTGGAGCTGCTGAAGAGGCAAGAGATTTTTCTTCCCTCTTTGTTTCCTGGTGCGCAAGGAGAGGGGTTTAAGAGCGCTGCTGAAAGGAACTCCAGAGACGGGCACGAGCCACGGCTAAAAGCATGGACTCCAGAGACGGGCGTGAGCCGCGGCTAAAAGCGCGGACCCCAGAGACGGGCCCGAGCCGCGGCTAAAAGCGCGGACTCCAGAGACGGGCGCGAGCCACGGCTAAAAGCACGGGCAGGAGACGCTAAGGCTGCTGCTGCCACCACCAAGGGGCCTGTGTACGAGCACAGGTCGCTATCCACACTCCTCTTCCGGGGAGTCTGTGCAGCCCGCCACTGCCAGATTCCCGGGATCCAGGGACAACTTCCCCGGGAGAACGCACGGCGGGCTTCAGGCTGGTGCAACGTCATGCTGGCCTCTGCCGCCACAGGCTCGCCCCACACTCCGCGCCCCTCCCTCTCCCCGGCCTGAGTGAGCCAGAGTCCCCGAATCAGCGGCTCCTTTAACCCCGTCCTGTTTGACCAAAAATCAGATGCCCTCCTGCGACCTACATGTAGACACGGGGCCAAATCCAAAGCTGAGCTCCTGTGAGCTGTGAGAACAAAGAAGAGAAAGGGAAATCTCTCCCAGCAGCCTCAGAAGCAGCGGATTAAAGCTCCACAATCAACTTGATGTACCCTGCATCTCTGGAATACACGAATAGACAACGAATCATCCCAAATTGAGGAGGTGGACTTCAGAGCAAGATTTATGATTTTTTCCCCTTTTCCTCTTTTTGTGAGTGTGTATGTGTATGCTTCTGTGTGAGATTTTGTCTGTATATCTTTGCTTCCACCATTTGTCCTAGGGTTCTATCCGTCCGTTTATTTTTTTAATTTTTTTAATAACTTTATTTTACTTTACCTTCTTTCTTTCTTTCTTTCTTCCTTCCTTCATTCTTCTTTCTTTCTTTCTTTCTTTCTTTCTTTCTTTCTTTCTTTCTTTCTTTC